>NW_006954934.1:1387-7240 GCF_000164805.1 Carlito syrichta
TGGATGGTAATTTGAGCTCAGGGTTAAGCTGTGATGAGTTAGTGGTTTGTTGGAGTCACTGACTTTCTAATCTCTTCTGTCACTACCTAGTTCTAAGGCTCAGTCGGCCATAGCTACCCCATCTTCTTCACATGACAGTGTATTCTGTCCACCCGAAAAACTACCCTCATTTTGAAAGCATTTTCTTCCTGTATCTGTAGCTTTCTACAGTAGCTCAGCAAACCTTCTGCCCTACTCGCGCTGGAGTCTGGCCGGTGGTATATGGTGAAGGAGAGTAACTCTAGATCCTGGGGGCCACTAGCTCGAATCCAGCTCCACCTCTGACTTCAGGGATGACCTTAGATACGTTTCTTAACTTTCTCTGTAAACTGGGTAAAACAATTTTCCACTCTTGGGATTTATAAAGTAAATGAGAAAACTTCTGTAGCGTACGTAGGCCAACGACTGGTTGATTGTAAGCACCCAAATGTTATAGGGCATCTCTTGGGCTAAGCCCATCAACTGCCTTTAGGGGAACTCTGGGTCAGAGTAACTCGCAGAATTGAAACAATTTTCTCTTTCTGGTGACCTTCGTGTATTTCATCCTATCCATTGCCCCCGCCGTTTTCTCAGACCACCCCCCCCCCCACCGCCCCCAACCTCTTGTTCTCTAAAACCTCTTGGCGGCAGAAGGAAACCCAGAGGGGCTCAGCAGCTATCTGAAAGTCACCTCCAAGCAAGCGTCCAGCTACCCCCATCCCTGTACCCCCATTGTGGGACGGATGGCAGCGAAGCAGCTCGGGCCAACCCGGCTCGGCGCGGAGCAAGGCTGGGGCGGACAGAGCCTGGGGAAGGAGGAGGAGGAAGCAGGCGGCGGAGGAGGGGAGAGCCTCCGGGAGGAGGGAGCAGGGGCGGGAGGAGACACATGCGCGCTGCCGCCGCCTCCCCGTCCGCCCCCTTACTACGCGCCTGTCCACGCCCTCCTCCCCTCCTTCCAGCGTTTTTCCGTGGAGCACTGCAGGGATTCAGCCCGAGCTGCCGTCTTCCCCTCGTGGGGAACGCTGTGACCCCCCCCGCAGGAGCGGCGGGGCGGGGGTGGGGGGGCTGGGAGAAGATGGCGACCCCGGGAGGCGAACCCCAACCTTTCGTCGCTGCCCTTTCGGTAGCTACTCTGCCCACATCATCATCCCCACCCCCACCAGCACCACGGAGGAACCCGCGGCGGCGGCAGCGGGGGCTTCAACCTGCCCTTGAACCGGGGTCTGGAGCGCGCGCTAGAGGAGGCGGCCAGCTCCGGGGGATTGAACCTCAGCGCCGGGAAATTGAAGGAATTTCCCCGGACCGCGACCACCAGGCATGGCCTCTGGGACACTGCGCAAGCAGTGAGAGAGGGCCGAGGGGCAGGCACTGCGTGGCTGGTTTCGGGCGGCCGCGTCGGAGTCCTGGGCCACGCACAGGGACTGCGAACCCCGGCGCGGAAAGCCGCGTCTGCGCCTCCTCGATTCGTCTTTGCATGGCGGCATCGCCCGTCCCTCCTGGTGGGGAATCCCTGACAAAGGTGGCTCGGCCAAGAGCATCGGCGCAGTGCCGCCAGCCCCCTTGGCGACACCACCGTGCGGTGGGACAGCTCGGTGCGGAGCGGGTTCTATAAACAGGAAGGAGGGTGGTGGAATGGGATTCGGGCCTTGAGATCTGTACGGAAACTGACTTGGTTTCTGACTATCTGGTTCAGCTCGCCGGGGGACGGTTTGTATCTTAGCAAGTGCCCAACATTTCCCAGGGCAGTGGGTACCCTATTTTGGAGTCAACTGCCCAGGCCTCTCTGTTGTCATCACCTCGTGGGCCAAGTGTCAGCCCTCTGGGTCCTGGATTGCTTGACTGCCAGGGTTTGTTTGTTTGTTTGTTTTCTGTAGAGGAAAAAGGGGGTGGGCAAGGGAGCAGGCAGTGGACTTTTGGAAGCGAAGTTTCCAGTGTTTCTCTCTCCCTTTAATTCAGTAAACATTTATCTAGATCCCTAATGAGTAATTCGATAGAATTTTGAGTTCATCCAAGGCAAAAAGTGCTTACCAGGGTCATTCAACTTTGTAATCAGGAATGGGCAAGAAAGAGGGAGTTTCCAAAGTTGGGCTGTCAACAGCTGGGGAATTTCTTTTGATAGGACCTTAGTCTTCTCAAGTGGAAGTTATTCCAAGAATTGCCCAAATCATTAACTTTTAAAAACTGATTAAATTCTCCTTACTGTCTGCCATAGAGTGTACCATGAGCTGTGAGATGGTTGGATATGACTGCAGAAAACAGCTGGTATGACCAATAATACTACGTGTATAGTTCAGTAGGGGGACTTCAAAGCTGTTTACTTCAGTGATGCTGACGATTATTTAAAAGATATATCAACTTCGATGTGTCTGCTGTGTTGGCATTTCTTTGAGAAGACCAGTGTTTTAAAAAGCGGAGACCATATCTTCCAACTAAGACTTTGCCATGTGAAGTTGATGCTTAAAACTATTCCTATTCTCCTCTTTGCTGGTTTATGGAAAGCTTAGCTTGTGAGTTTTGCCGGCTTTTAATTGTGACTCACTTGCACATGTTTAATGCTCAGTTAAGATTCAGTTAGCATTGCACATGTTTAATGCTCAGTTAATGTTAATTCCTCATCCAGAAACATAATGTTTTGAAGGGGAGGGGAGTGGAGGGATGTCACCTAAGTTTGTAGAAGCTTTAAGACAACCCTATAAGGAGGGAAAAGCAAGTAGTTATTTGCTTCTGCAAAATATCTTTGACGCAGGTAAAAAATGGGGTGTAAGCCACATGTATTCTTTGTTATAAAAAATATTTACTAACAATTTCTTATTTGGAAGAACCCAAACCGAAAATAAGTAAAAGTTAAAATTTCTTCCAGTGTGTATAGTGTTGACATTTCCTACATACAAAGAGCTCTAGCAGAGTTGAAATTATGAATAGTAAAATATTGGTAAAGATAATGACTTCTTCTGGACTCATATTTAGTTTATAAATATCTCTTAAAATCAGAATGGATATGAAGATCTTTAAAGATCTTAGCTGTGAAGTGCACTTCGTCATAAATTTTCTAAGACAGAGAGTGATGCAGCAAGCTTTATTCACTGTTATGCTATATAATACAGGCTGTTGGGTTTATGCCTTTTAAAAAGTCACTCTTCTGGCAGTCACTTAAGCAGAACTGCACTCCTGGGCACTGTAGTATGTCTGTACAGAATCGAAGAGTAAGATGTCAACCCAGAAACATAGAGCAGATGTCTAAGCTGTCCCTCAAGTGCGTATACTTTTATTTATAGGAAAAAACTCAAGCTCTCACTTTGAGCCTATTAACTTGCTTACATTTGAGTCAAAATGATTTTTTTCTTGGTCAGATTGTAGTCTTTTAGCAGATGAGACCAGGAAAGACTGATCCACACAGACATGGTGGCACAATTGTCACTGAGCAAAACAAAAAAAAGCAGTTAGCACTGGGTGTACTTTGCTATGTGCCAAGTGCTTAGCTGCGTGATCTCACTCAGTCCTTATTAGGACCCAGTCATACTCTGGTTTACAGTTGAGGAGATTGAGATGGAGACAAGGCAGATAACATGCCAAGGCAGATAACATGCCAAGATTTACCCCTCCTGAGATGGTGAACCCTGATGGTCTCACTTTCGCATTCATGTTCTTGACCATACTCTGGTTAGGCAGAGGGTAGGGATGGAGAGAGGCAGAATCTGGGAGGCTTTCTGGAGATTCACTAAGGGGCATTTATTCCACAAGTATCTGCTGAGATGCTCTGAGTGCCAGCCACTGGTCTAGGCACTGGGGACACAGCAGTGACCAGAAGAGGATCCCTGTTTCCCTTCTTGTGATGTTCTCATTCTATTTGGAGGGGAACGGGGTCATAAATTAAGAAACTGATTTTGCGGGATTAGTAGGAAGAGCTATAGGATAGATATCTCTGTTTTGTAAATACACGAGTGGTTCTATATTGACTTGAGGTGGCTTGTTAGAAGAGCACAAACAATGTGTAGTAATAAATATAAATGGAAGGATAAAATTGGGCCCAATAAAAAGAAGTACACAAATAAGCACATCAGTCAAGCAAACTTTTTTTTAGTGCTGATTTATTAAGTAGTATCCTTTTGGATGGAGAGGTTCAAAAGCCTGTTTGTAGGACTTATATGGATTAAAGAGAGGAATAAGAAAAGAAAGTCTCAGGCTGATTGCAGGAGGTCCTAGAAAATGAAAAGGAAATGCTGAGACTTGATGTGCAGACTGCTAGATGACAGTTCTGTCAAGGGAAGGGGTGGAGTGTTTCGTTGCCAATAGCTTTTTGAGGTGACTATAGGCAAGAAAGACCCTATAGGAAACAACAAGTTTGTCCAGGCAGGAATATAGAAGTGCAGCATAAAAAAATACTCATTTATACCTGAGGACAGAGTTTTGTAGGAGATGCAAGTTGTAAGACAAGACAGGAATGTGGAGAAGCTAAGTAGCAGTTCTAAGAAGCCATTGAGCCACAAGGCCAAAGTATTGCTAAATAGTATTGATGGATATCGTATGCAGAATTCACAAGAAAAAGTCATTTTGGTGAAGCCAGTTAGGAAGGACTTCGATAGCAGAGGATTTGGATCGGGTTTAGTGGGAATGATAGGATTTGGGTGGGAGTGCCCATGAACAATCTGTGGTTGGAAGGATGGTTCCAGGATGTAGAGTGAGAACCTGACAGTCCAAGATTCTGTGAATAAAGAAAGAGAAGGCATTGAAGTCTGCTTTTCTGGTCAGATCCTCTCATGTTACTCCCACCTTTTATGGAGTAGTAGAGCACAGGGCTCTTATGACTCTTTGTTTGAGGTCTCTGGAAATGCTCAAGGCTTGGGATTTGTCAGCTTATGGGACTAATGCCCTCCACTATGTGAGGTAGCTCTCTTGAATGCCTGTGCAATTCAAAGAATCTTCTCTGAGATTTGTGCACAAATTTATCTCCTGAAGGCTGACTTTCTCCACTCCACTCTCATTCTATAGCAAAAGAGTCCCGGGATGTTAGCACTCTTTAATCATTGGAATTCACACAGGACTTGATAAAGAGATCTAGTTATTCTCAGCAACATGTTCCATTTCATAATTTTGGTCATGCAGATGTTTCATTATAAACATAATGAAATTTTTGAAATCACATGTTTTCTTTAAAACTTATATTTTTTATAGTTATATCTAATTGAATATTTTTCTGCTGTTGAATTAAATTTGTTATTAATATACTTATCACTTTTGTGATGTCACTCAGATAAATATATTTATTCATTATATGTATTCTAAGTACAGAATTCTGTTCATAGACTATAAGCTATATGGCCATGTGCAGTGGCTCATGCCGGTAATCCCAGCACTTTGAGAGGCCGAGGCAGGCAGATCATTTGAGCCCAGGAGTTGGAGACCAGTCTGGGCAACATAGCAAGACCTCATGTCCCAGTTACTCTAGAGGCTGAGGAGGGAGGATCACCTGAGTCCAGGAGGTCGATGCTACAGTGAGCCCTGATCATGCCACTGCACTCCAGTGTGGGTGACAGAGTGAGACCCTGACTCAAAAACAAAACAAAACAAAACCCCCAAAACTATAAATCATATCCTTTTCCCTTTTATTATTATTTTTTCTGTTGGTCAATTTCCTCCTTTTAAGGTTTTGATAAGCCGGGCTCAGTGGCTCAGCCTGTAATCCCGTGCCTTGGAAGGCTGAGGTGAGTGGATTGCCTGAGCCTGCGGGTTCGAGACCTGCCTGGGCAACTTGGTGAGACCTCATCTCTACAATAAATCAAAAAATTAACCAGGCATGGTAGCACACACCTGTATTCCAGCTACTTGGAAGGCTGA
>NW_006954935.1:0-834 GCF_000164805.1 Carlito syrichta
TATGGTGCCGCACACTCAAAAATTCTACTTTCAAAGAGTTTCCTTCCCATTGACTGGCTGCTGAGGGTCTCTGAAATTTTTCACTACTGGGCATCTTTCCCTTTGAATCCTTTTCCCTGATGCCTTCAGATCCACACAGATAAGCCAAATGAAATCACTGTGAGATCATTTGTCACTTCATTACTTGGCAATGAATCATGTGTATGACTTGAATCTCATCTTCATAATTGGGAATTTATAAAATATATGATTTCTAGTATTTATTGCATCAGGTGCACACTCCAGTTTAACCTTAATCATGTTTTAAAAAATAATATATTGCCTATACGACTATGTAACTTTAGTCACCTCCTGCCATTATTTTTCCTTTGCCTCATTTTCACCTTATTTTTAGTTTGATTCTTTTACATTTTAGCTATCTTTATTGACCTCACAAAGTAATTAGAGCAAAAAATATATAACAGCATATCAAATAGGTATTTTAAAAGCAACAAGTAGGCCAGGCTAGGCGGCTCAGCCTGTAATCCCAGCACTTTGGGAAGCTGAGGCAAGTGGATTGCCTGAGTCCGTGGATCTGAGACCAGCCCGGGCAAATTGGCGAGACCTTGTCTCTACAATAAATAAAAAAATTAACAGAATTAATGTTTTGGGAAGTATAGGCAACCTTTAAAATATGTAAAATAATAAAATAAGATAGGGTAATTCAAAATAAGGCAGTTGATGCTATGAATAGCACCAGATGTTTTCTCTCAATTTTAGACATATGGAAGGTGGACTTTACTTAAAGGTAATAATTCTGAAAGATTGGACTTTAGCTACTGATATCAGTTATTA
>NW_006954936.1:0-4162 GCF_000164805.1 Carlito syrichta
CTGCCTTAATTTTTAGCTAACTAGCTAGCTAGATGACACAACCAGCTGACTTAAATCATTAGCTAACTAGATAGCTAGCCTACACAGCCAGCTGACTCAACCCATTTGTTAAGTAGCTACCTAGCTGACTCAACCAGCTGACTTATCCCGTTAGTTAACTATCTGACTACCTCACTCAACCTGTTGACTTAACCCATTAAGTCACTAGCTGTATTAACCAACTGACTAATTTAGAAAGCTGACTTAACTAACTGACTTAGTTAGCTGACTTATCTATTTAGCTAGCTGACAACTGACTGACTTAACTAGTTAGCTAGCTGACTTAACTACCTGAATTAAATAGTTAGCTAACAATTTAACTAGCTGAATAACTAGCTGATTTAATAATTAGATAACTAGTTAGGTAGCAGACTTAAGTAGCTGAATTAAATAGTTAGCTAACTAGTGAGCTAGCTGACTTAGCTAGCTAGCTATTTAGCTAGCTGACTTAGCCAGCTGACTTAACTACTTTGATAACGCGATAGCTAGCTGACTTACCGAGTTTGTTAACGAGTCAGTTAACTTTTTTAACTTGGGAAATGAGTTTACTAGCTGGCTTGACTACTTGGTTAAGGAGTTAGCTAGGTGACTTAACTTTTTAGCTGACAAGTCAGGTGACTACATAGCTCGTTTAACATGTTGGCTGACTACTCTGCTGACTTGTTACCTGGCTTAACAAGTTGGACCACTAGTCGGCCAACAAGTTAGCTGGGTCAAGGGGTTGACTGAGATGTTGGCCTACTAGTTAGCTCAGTTAACTAGTTGTCTGTTGGTTTGCTGACCTAAGTTGTCAGTTGACTATTTCGCCGACTATTTCGCTGGCCTAACTTGTCGGCTGACTATTAAGCTGATTTGTCAACTGACAAGTTGGCCGACTAGTCAGCCAATTGGATAGGTGACTTAACTACTTGACTGACTAGTCGGCCGACCGGTTAGCTGACTTAACTAGTCAGCCAGTGAGTGGATCGATGGGTGAGTTGACTTAACTAGTCAGCTGGCCAGTTAGCTGACTGGTCATCTGACTTAACTAGTCGGATGGTGATCTAGCTGATTTGTCAGCTGACTTAACTAGTCGGCCTGTGAGTGAGCTGACTGGTGAGCTGACTTAACAAGTTGGCCAGTGAGTGAGCTGACTGGTCACCCGAATTTATTCAGCTGGCTAGTGAGCTGACTGGTAGGAAGAATTAACAATTCGACTGGTGAGTGAGCTGGCCAGTGAGCCGGCTTAAATAATTGGCCAAGTGAACCGACAGGTGAGCTGCCTTAACAAGTGGCCCAGTGAGCGAGCCAACAGGTGAGCTGACTTTACTAGACGGCTGGTGAGCAAGGCAACTAGTTAGCTGTCCTATTGGCTTGTGAGCAAGTCGACACGGTAGTTGACCTGTTGACTGGCGAGTGAGCTGACAAATTTGTGAGGAAGTTAGCAGGCGAGTGAGCCGAATAGTTAGCTGGCCTGATGGAAAGCGAGCGAGCCCACTAATTAGCTGGCCCCTAGCTGAGTTGCTAGCCGGCTAGATAGATAAGTAACTAGCTGATTTGCTAGCTGACTTAACTAGCTGGCTGACTAGCGACCTGGCTATCCAGCTGAAATAACCAGCTTGCAAAAAAGCTATCTAGCTGTCTAGCTGACATAACTAGCTAAATAACTGAACTAGGTAGCTGGGTAGGTAGCTGACTAAACTAGCTGAGGAGTAGTTGGCTAGCCAGCTGACGTAATTACCTAACTACCTGGTGGGCTAGATGACTAGCCAGCTGACTTAATGAGTTAGCTACATGGCAGGCAGCTGATTAGCTAGTTGACTTAACTAGCTGACTTGACTAGCTAAGCAGCTGATATTTTTGCTGAAATAACTAGCTAGATACCTAGCTAGCTGTCTAGCTAGCTAGCTGACTTATCTAACTGACTTAACCAGCCAGCTAGCTGACATACTAGCTTACTTAAACAGCTAGCTACCTAGGTAGCCAGTTGACTTAACTAGCTGAAATAACTAGCTAGCCAGCTGTCTAGCCAAATGCCTTAACTAGCTTTTTAACTAGCTAGCGAGCTGGCTAGCCAACTGAGTTAATGTGTTGACTTTACTAGCTAGCCAACTGTTTAGCCAGTTAACTTAACTAGTTGATTAACGAGCTAGGTAGCAGGCCAGCCATGTGACTAAACTAGCTGAGTTAACTAGTAATCCAGCTGGCTAGCCAGCTAACATAACGATCTCTCTACCTCTCCAGTCACCTGCATAGACAGCTGACTTAACTAGCTGACTTATTTAGCTAGCCAGTTGGCTAGGGATCTGACTTAACTAGGTCACTAACTGTCATAAATAGCTGTCTTTACTAGGTGTCCTGCTTTCTAGCCAGTTGAATTTACTAGCTTTCTACATAGCTAGCCATCTGGCTATCCAGCTGAATTAACTAGGTGACATATCTAAATAGCCAGTTTTCTAGACAGCTGAATAAATATCAAGCTACCTAGCTATCCAGCGGGCTAGTCAGCTGACTTCACAAGGTGACTTAACTATCTAGTCAGCAGGCTACACAGCTGACATAACTAGCTACCTACCTAGCTAGCAAGCTGGCTAACCAGCTGACTTAACTAGCTAGCATGTGGCTAGACAGCTGACTTAATTGCCTAGCTACCTAGCTAGAAAAGCTGGCTAGCCAGCTGCGTTAATTAGCTGACTTAATGAATAAGCCAGCTGGCTAGCCAGCAGACTTAAATAGTCACCTAGCTAGACAGCTGAATAGCCAGTTGACTTAACTAGCTGACATAACTAGACGCCAGATGGCTACGCAGTTGACTTAACTAGCTACTTAGTTACATAGCTCACTAGCTTGAGAGCTGACTTAACAACCTAACTACCTAGCTAACCTCCTAGCCAGAGAGCTGACTTAACTAAGTGACTTAAATAGCAAGCCAGTTGGCTAGCTAGCTGACTTAACCAACTAGCATGCTAGTTAGCTTACATGTTATCTAACGTGCTAGTTAGGTTTCTTAATTATCTTACTTAACTCATTAACTAACAAGTTAGCTACCTGACTAAACCAGCTTCCTTAACTCGTTAGCTGACTAGCTAGCTATCTGACTCATCCAGCTGACTTAACTCATTAGCTAATGAGCTAGCTGGCCTACTCAACCAGCTGACTCAACCTGTTTGTTAATTAGCTAGCTAGCTGACTCAACCAGCTGACTTAACCCTTCAGTTAACTAGCTAACTACCTGACTCAACCTGCTGACTTAAACAGCTAACTAGCAAGCTAGCTGTCTTAACCAGTTGACTAAGTAAGAAAGCTGACTTAACTAGCTTACTTAGCTAGCTGACTTAACTACTTAGGTAGATGTATAACTGGCTGACTTAACCAGTTAGCTAGCTGACTTAACTACCTGAAATTAAAATGTTAGCTAACTATTTAAACCGCTGAATAACTAGCTAATTAACTTATTAGCTAACTAGTCAGGGAGCAGACTTAAGTAGCTGACTTAAATATTTAGCTAAGTAGTGAGCTAGCTGACTTAACTAGCTGACTTAGGTAGCTAGCTGTTTATCTAGCAGACATAGTTAGCTGACTTAACTAGTTAGCTAACGAGATAGCTAACTGATTTAACGAGTTGGTTAATGAGTTAGCTAAGTGTTTTATATAGTTGATAAACGAGTAAATTAGTTCACTTAACTAGTTGGTTAATGAGTTAGCTAGGTAACTTAACCTGTTGGCTGACAAGTCGACAGACTAGCTAACTGGTTTAACACATTGGCTGACTACATGACCGACTTGTTAACTGGCTTAACAAGTTGGCCGATTAGATGGCTGACTAGTTAGCTGGGTCAAATTGTTGACTGATGAGTTGGCTCACTAGGTAGCTCGGTTAACTCGTTGGCATGCTGGCTACCTGAAGCAAAAATTCGGTCAACTAGCTGACCAACTATTTAGATGGTATAACTAGTAAGCTTACTAATTATCTGAGCTAACTTGACAGCTGAAAAGTTGGCAGACTAGTCAGCCGATTGGTTAGCTAACTCAACTAGTTGGTTGGCTAGTAGACTGACCAGTTAGTTGACTTAACTATTCGGCCTGCCTTGTGAGCCGAGAGGTGAACTGACTTAACAAGTTGGCCAGTCAGTGAGCCAAAGTT
>NW_006954937.1:0-1071 GCF_000164805.1 Carlito syrichta
ATTGTAGAGATGAGGTCTCACCTGCCCAGGCGGGTCTCGAACCCGTGGGCTCAGGCAATCCACTCACCTCAGCCTCCCAAAGGCGCGGGATTACAGGCTGAGCCACCGAGCCCGGCTGTCACTTCTTATTTTTAAATTTACTTTCATTTGGGTGGGATTTTTTTTCTCCCTTAAGGAGGTGAATGTTGCATATGTTGAGAAGAATCCTTTGGTTCCGCTTTTTTGTTATTTTAGGGACCTTTGTTATTTTAGGGCTTTTTCTTTTTTTTTTTTTTTTTTTTTTTTTTTTTGAGTTGGAGTTTCACTCTGTCGCCCAAACTGGAGTGCAGTGGCCGCTTCCGGCCACCGCAGCCTCGACCTGCTGGGGCTCCGGCGATCCTTCCGCCTCAGCCTTCCAAGTAACTGGAATTACAGGCATGCGCTACCACGCCCGGCTGATTTTTTGATTTATTGTACAGATGAGGTCTCGCTGCCCAGGCGGGTCTCGAACCCGCGGGCTTAGGCAATCCACTCACCTCAGCTTCCCAAAGGCGCGGGATTACAGGCTGAGCCACCGAGCCTTTCTTTGTAGGTTGTAGTCATAGTGTAATGTGCATGTGAGAAGTTGTCCTGCAGAGACTGGGAGGTGGAAGACTCCGATGGTTTATCTTGTTCCCTCACACTGTACTTCTGTTTTCAGGAAGTACGTAGAGTTGTGCAGTTTGCCACAGAGGTCAGTAGGTGGCGCTGGCAGCTAAAAGCCAGGTAGATGAGGGGCATCCCCCACCCACCGGGCGTTTCCTCAAGCATGAGGAAGGATGATCCCCAAATTATATCACTGTTCCTCATGCTTGGTTAATGTTCCTCAAAAGCAATACAACGATTCTAACATCAAAACCAGGCTGACCCTCTGGCCAGTAGGTGGCACTTTCAAGAGGGAGGGAGTTGCAGCCTGTCAATGGAATCCTTTGATAATCAGGAGAAATACCAGGGCGTCCAGAGTGATGAGCATGATCAAGCTCCCAAGGCCCCCCTTTCTGTGCTTCCAGGGGTCAAAACTGAGTGGGGCTGTGTCGGGCAAGCCTGAGACCA
>NW_006954938.1:0-826 GCF_000164805.1 Carlito syrichta
CTGCTTGTCAGCTGGCTAGCCAGCCAGCTTAAAGTATATGGTCACCTACCTGAGCAGCCTGTTAACCAGCCGCCTTATCTTGCCAGCCACTTAGCTAGCCAGCAGGTGAACAGGCTGACTTAACTAGCTGACTTAAGTAGATAGCCATCTGGCTAGCCAGCTGGCTTAACTACCTTGCCACCAAGCTAGCCATGCAGCAAGCCAGCACTCTTAACCAGCTGTCTTAACTAGCTAGCCAGTGGGCTAGCTGGCTGACTTAATTAGCTAGCTACCTACCTAGCCAGGTGGCTAGCCAGTTGACTTAACTAGCTGACGTAACAAGCTAGACAGCTGACTAGACAGCTGACTTAACTACCTGGCTACCTTGCTAGCCAGATAGGTAGCCACATGAATTAACTAGCTGACTTAAACAGCTAAGCAGTGGGGTATCCAGCTGACTCAACTACGTGACAACTCATTAGACAGCTGGCTAGCCAGCTGACTTAACTACCTGACATCACTAGATAGCCAGGTAGGAAACCAGTTTATTTACCTAGCTAGCTACCTACGTATCACCCTGGTTTGCCATCTGAATTAACCAGCTGATGTAAAGAATTGGCCGGCTGGCTAGCCAGCAGACTTATCTAGCTAGCTATCCTTTTAGGCAGTTGGCTGGCCAGCTGACTTAACCAACTGACTTAACTAGCTAGGCTGCTGACTTAACTAGCTGAGTTAACTAGGTATCTACCTACATAGCCAGCTGACATAACTAGCTGATTTAACTTGCTAGATACCTAGCTAGCTATCATATGGCTAGTTGACTTAACTAGATGACTTAATTAGCTAG
>NW_006954939.1:0-702 GCF_000164805.1 Carlito syrichta
CTCGAACCCGCATGTTCACATAATCATCTCCTGGTGTCCCAAAATGCTGAGATTACACCTTGAGTTACCGAGCCCAGCATTTATTTTTTTAAGTAGAAATCTCACTGTTTCCCCTGACTGTAGAGCAATGGCACACTCACTGCCACCGCCGCGTCCACCTACTCGCGAACTTCCACTTCAGCCTTCCAAGTAACTGGAACCACAAGTGTGCACCACCATGCCTGGCCAATTTTTTTATTTATTGGAGAGACGAGGGCTCACCAAGTTGCTGTGGATGGTTTGTAAACTATATGCTTAGGAAATCGTGCCATCTCCTTCTCCCAAAATGCTGGGATCATGGGCATGAGCCACCTCACCCATACTGAAAGATTCTTAGTGATTATTATTATGGGTTGTCCTATTCTTCCATCTTATGAGGTTTTCTTTTTATTTGCCAAAGGTGGGAAAAGCTGCCAAATTGGTCTACAGTAAAATGTAATTTTAAAATGTCTGAGCCGGGCTCGGTGGCTCAGCCTGTAATCCCGCGCCTTTGGGAGGCTGAGGTGAGTGGATGGCCTGAGCCCGCGGGTTCGAGACCCGCCTGGGCAGCGAGACCTCATCTCTACAATAAATCAAAAAAAAAAATCAGCCGGGCATGGTGGCACATGCCTGTAATTCCGGCTACTCGGAATGCTGAGGCGGACGATCGCCGGAGCCCAGCAG
>NW_006954940.1:0-792 GCF_000164805.1 Carlito syrichta
TTCACCTCATCTCTACAATAAATCAAAAAATTAGCCGGGCGTGGTAGCGCACGCCTGTAGTTCCAGCTACTTGGAAGGCTGAGGCGGAAGGATCGCCGGAGCCCAGCAGGTCGAGGCTGCGATGGCCGGGAGTGGCCACTGCACTCCAATCTGGGCGACAGAGTGAGAATCCAACGCAAAAAAACCCCCAAAACCACAACCTGAAAGAGATGGGTCAAACTGTTGGATACATTAGATTAACTGTGTAGGATATTTCTAAAGGGATGCACTAGAATTTTACTCTTGCCAAAGATAGTAAGCAGAATCTTGGTGATTTATTTAAGAAATTGTTTAAATTCACTTGATCAGTGGCTGGGGCTTTAGAGGTGACAAGATCTACCCAGAATTGCTCCTCTTGTAGTAAAAAGAAATGAATAAAAAGAGAGAGAGATAAATATGGTTCCACTCTGATCACAAAAAATGTATCAGTCTGATTCTTTAAGAAACATTTTGGGTCCCAGCAATTCCCCTATTGGAAATATACCTGGAGGAACTCAAATCATTTTATAAAAAAGATACCTGACATACACATGTATGTTTGTTGCAGCTCTATTCACAATAGCAAAAACATGGAACCAACGATGTTGCATATCGAAGCTGGACTGGACACAAAAATGTGGTACATACACACAATGGAATATTATGCAGTCATAAAGACGACAAACATATGAACTTGGCAGCAACTTGGATGGATTTCGAGTCATCATAATCAGTGATCTATCACAAAACAACGAACAGAGTACTGTATGTTTT
>NW_006954941.1:0-790 GCF_000164805.1 Carlito syrichta
AAGTCAGAGCACTGCTTGCTCAGGTGGCTGGAGATCATCTCATGGAAGGCAGGCCCTTTGAGTTGGAGTTTGCCCAACTGAGACTTTCCCAGGCTAAGAGGGAAGAGTAGAGGAAAGATGGGCAGACTGGACCAGGGAAGTCAACTAGGCAGGACTTTTAGCCATCTGTGTTCATAACTTCATCTTTACAGAGATAGCACTAATAGGTGGGATAAGACTTTCTGAAGGTGGGGGAGTTTTAGAGATGCTCATCTTTCATCTACTGATTGGGATTAGAATGCCCACACCTGCAGATAGGGTTTTATTTTATTAAAGTCAACCTCCTGATCCTGGTATGAAAGCATCGTTGAATGATCACTGTATTCCACAACTTGAAATCTTTGGTGTAGGTCTTGGCTCCATAAATCTTATATGTTGATGCTCAGAAGACTTTCTCCTGTGAATAAGGAAGAGAAAATATGACTCTGGACCTCTGATGGACAGCAGACATGATCTTCTTTTCATAGGCCGAGGTGAGGAAATTTGTCTGTTAGAACATCTCTGTTTCTCATTCTAAATGTGTTTCTTCCATGTCTCTGTCAAGTGTCTTTTTTATCTTTCATGTAGAGTATATGATTTTTATTAAGGCATACAAGTTCTCCTAGTGACTCAAGATTGGTGTGGTCTTTGCCTTTTCTAGGTCATTCTGGAGCACCCAAGGGTGCAAAACGACTATGCAGTGTCCCAGGACATGATCCAGGTTGGAGGTGATCCAGGTTTTGGTGGTGATGGGGGCTTGGGATGTCTATTG
>NW_006954941.1:2009-3665 GCF_000164805.1 Carlito syrichta
TGGCCTGCACTGTGTCATCTACAGCTGAGTGAGCCTATCTTAGCTGCACCCTAATTGACACATTTGACAGTGCAATCCCTGGACTATTAATGAAAAGCTTTGAAATAAGTAAATTGTACCATCTCAAATTAAATTGTGATGATTTGATTTCTACTGGAAATATCACAAGAAAACAAGAAGGCATTTATTGGAAACAAATGTTCTGTAATTCAGTAGAAAATAGAAAATGATGTCTTGGGTTTGCTATAAAAACAATAAAATATTTTTTTTCATATTTGAATAAACAACATTACAATTAGTACAGTAAGTGGGGACCAGGGACTTTAAGTGATGTTATATAATATTTGTGTTCATACAATAAAAAGATAATCTTTTTTTAAAAAAAGAGTTCAATGAATTAACATGCAAATATATGTGAATAATATGCAAAAGTTGAGTTTGAGACTCCAAAAGCATTTGCAACAAAAACTAAAATATGTAAATTGTATTTAACTAAACTAAAAGGCTTCTGCACAGCAAAAGAAATAATCAACAGAGTGAACAGAAAACCAACTGAGTGGGAGTAAATACTTGAAAACTCAATTTCTTAACCAACTCATCTTCAACAAAGCCGCGACCACCTACCACTGGGGAGAGGAGAACCTATTCAGTAAATGGTGCTGGCAAAACTGGCTGACCACATGCAGAAGATTGAAACAGGACCCCTATCTATCCCCATGCACAAAGGTTAACTCCAAATGGATCAGAGATCTAGATGTAAAACCTCAAACCATAAGAACCTTAGAAAGGGAAGGAAATACCCTCATGGAAATCGGAACTGGCATCTAACTCCTGAACAAAACCTAAAACCCACAGGTCATAAGAGAGAAGATAGACAAGTGGGACTTTATTAAACTGACAAGCTTCTGCAAAGCCAAAGAAACCATCAAGAGAGCAGGGAGACAGCCTACAGACTGGGAAAAAGTATGTGCCAACTCCAGGTCTGACAAAGGCTTAACATCCTGGATCTACAAGGAACTCAAACGTGCTGAAAAGAAAAAAACAAACAATCCCATTCTCAAATGGGCAAAAGATATGAACAGACACTTCTCAAAGGAAGACGTCCGAGCAGCCAACAGACACATGAAGAAATGTTCAACCTCACTAATCATCAGGGAGATGCAAATCAAAACCACACTGAGATACCACCTAACTCCAGTCAGAATGGCAATTATCAACTACTCAAAAAATAACAGCTGCTGGAGAGGGTTGACGAATAGGGAACACTTCTACACTGTTAGTGGGAGTGTAAACTAGTGCAACCTCTGTGGAAAGCAGTGTGGCGATTCCTAAAAGTTCTAAATATCAACCTCCCATATGACCCTGCAATCCCCCTACTGAGAATATACCCTGAAGAACTCAAATCACTCTATAAAAAAGATACCTGCACATGTATGTTTATCGCAGCATTGTTCACAATAGCAAGAACCGGGAATCAACCATGCTGTCCATCAAAAGAGGACTGGATTTTTAAAATGTGGTACATACACACGATGGAATACTACACAGCCATAAAAAAGAACAAAATCATGAATTTCGCAGCAACCTGGATGGAACTAGAGTCTATAATACTGAGTGACCTCTCACAGAAACAAAGAATCCGAGTATCACATGTTC
>NW_006954942.1:0-790 GCF_000164805.1 Carlito syrichta
CACCTTCACTATAATTACAAAGTGCAACCTCCCTCCACCAATTAATATTCTTCATCCCCCCTTTCTGCATTCCATGTCTTTCTAGTACTTATCTAGTACTTATCTAGTACTTATCTAGTACTTATGCTATTTATTTTTCCCATTTACTTGTTTTTTATTTATGTGTTTATATATTTGCTAATTTTTGTTCATCTCAGTTCCTCAACTAAAAGATAATATTTTTTCACTGACATAGTCCCTGAATATACCTGTACATCATATAAGAGAGCAGTATCTAGCATTTGGTAGAGGATCAATATGTTTTCTTTAATTAAAAAAATAAAAATGATTCTCAGCACTTTGTTAGGCCTAGAGTTTGCTGCTGTTGTACCTGGCCAAATTTTCTAAGACCACTAAACCTCAGTTTTCTCCTTTATGAAATAGATTAATAATAGTTCTCATCTCAAAAATGTGTTAACAGAACCAGTAATGTTTAAGATGATATTTAAAAAGTAGCTGTTATTATATTCAGCATGAACTAAGCAGGAATCCCATACTGAGCTGTGTAAAAAGATACAATAAAGTTGATTTCATTCAGAACTAAAAGTGAGGTCAGTCCTTTATTTAAAGAGAATACAAAACCTTGAATACCCCAAGACACAGGACATATGAACTACAAAGGCCTAGGTTTAGCAGAAATTTGATTTATTACATTTATTTCCTTTTGTGAGCTCAAGAAGATGATATTATCAAGTCAGTTGTGTTGCACCAGAGATTACATTACCTGTGCATTATACTCACAAAATTATCT
>NW_006954943.1:0-747 GCF_000164805.1 Carlito syrichta
CTGAGATACTATCTCTACAAAATAATAATAATAATAATAAGCCAGAGATGGTGGCATACACCTGTAGTCCCAGCTACTGGGAAGACTGACTGTGGAAGATTGCCTGAATCAAAGATTTTGAGGTTACACGTAGTCATTATTGTGCCACTGCACTGTAGCCTGGGTGACAGAGTGAGACTCCTGCTCAAAAAGAAAAAGAAAGAGATTTAACTCAACTTGTACTAAAGTAGTGGAACAGATAATGCTTACTGTCTTCTGATATGTATTATTTCTTTTTCTTTCAAAATCTTAGAAACCCTGATATTTCAGCTTGACATTTGACGGTCCAAAATAAAGATACTATTTCCCAGCCCTCCTTGAAGCTAGTGGTGGCCAAATGATTATGTTTTGGCCAGTGGGATGGTAATGGAAATGGTGTGCACAATTTCCCGGTCGGGTACATCTTCTCCCTTTCTTTATCCTACTGCTGGATCATGGCCATGGCAGTCAGCTCTTCTTACCTGCTGAGAAAAGGGGAATATCATGGTGATGGTGGAGCAAGAAAATTGGAGGAGCCTGGGTACCAAAATTATGTCCTGCACAGAGTGGCCCCTGCACTGCCTACCTTCAATCTGTTACATAAAAGAGAAATTGAATTGCTTCAGTGGTTGTGTTTAAATCACTAGTATTTGCGATATCTAGAGCATACATCTTATATGATTTTTTTGTTTTGAGTTGGAGTCTCACGCCATCCCACAGGCTGGAATG
>NW_006954944.1:0-1941 GCF_000164805.1 Carlito syrichta
CAATTAGTTAGGTCAGCTATCTAAGTCAGCTAGTTAACAAGGTAGCTAGCTAAGTCAGCTTGCTAAGTCAGCTAGCTCACTAGTTAGCTAACTATTTAAGTCAGCTACATATGTCTGCTACATAACTAGATAGCTATTTATTGAATCAGCTAGATATTCAGCTAGTTAAATAGTTAGCTAAATATTGAATTCAGGCAGTTGTCAGCTAGCTGAGTTAAGCGGTCCAGTTAAGTCAGGTAGTTAACTAGTTAAGTCACCTAGCTAAGTCAGCTAGTTAAGTCAGCTTTCTAATTTAGTCAGCTGGTTAAGACAGCTAGCTAAGTAGTTAGCTAATGGGTTAAGTTAGCAGGATGAGTCAGGTAATTAGTTAGTTAACTAAGAGGTTAAGTCAGCTGATTGAGTCAGCTAACTAGCTATTCAGCAAACAGGATGAGTCAGCTGCCAGAGTAGTCTAGCTAGAAAGTTAGCTAACGAGTTAAGTCAGCTGAATGAGTCAACTAGCTATCTAGTTAGCTAAAGAGTTGTCAGCTGGTTGTCACCTAGCTAGCTCATTGGCTAATGAGTTAAGTCAGATGATTAAGTCAGCTAGCTAGCATGTTAGATAATGAGTAAGCTAACTAGTTAGCTAGCTGGTTAAGTCAGCTAGCTAGTTAGGCAGCTAACTATATAATAAGTCAGCTTGTTAGATAGGTAGTTATTTGGGTAGCTTACTATTTAAGTCAGCCTGCATTCTAGGTAGCTAATTAGTTAGTTAACTATTAAATCAGCTGGGTAGCTAGGTAGCTAGATAGTTAAATCAGATAGTTAAATCAGCTGGCTAGCCAGTTGGTTAGCAAGGTAGTAAGCTACTTAAATCAGTTGATAGGCAGTTAGATAGCTAGGTAGCTGTCAAATTAAGTCAGCTAGTTAAATCAACTGGTTACCTAGGTAGATAGCTAGTTAAGTCAGCTAGTTAAGTCAACTCACGAGCTAGTTAAGTCAGTTAGTTATGTCAGCTTGCTAGCCAGATGCCTATCAGGATATCTATCTAGTTAAGTCAGCTGGCCAGCCAGCTGGCTAGCTAGTTAAGTCACATAGTTAAATAATCTCGCTGGCCAGCAGATTAGCTAGGTAGTTAGGTAGTTAAGTCAGCTGGCAAGCCAGCGGTCTATGTACGCAGGTAGCTTAAGTCAGCTGGCTAGTCATCAGGCTATCTAGTTATGTCACCTAGTTAAGTCAGCTGGATATTCAGCTGTCAAAGTAGGTAGATAGCAATTTAAGTGTGCTGGCTAGCCACCTGGCTACTTAGTTAAGTCAGCCAGTTAAGTCAGTTGGCAAGGCTGCTGGCTAGGTAGGAAGTTAGGCAATTAAGTCAGCAGGCTAGCCAGCTGGCCAGTAGTTAATTTAGCTAGTTTAGTCAGATGGCTAACTAGTTGATCAACTAGTTAAGTCAACACATTAAGTCAGTTGTCTAGCCAGTTTGTTAGCTAGTTAAAAAACTACTTAGGTCAGATGGGCTGCCAGATGGCTCGCTAGTTATTTCAGCTAGTTAAGTCAGCTGGCTAGCTAGGAAGCTATCTAGTTAAGTTAGCTAGATATGTCAGTTATCTAGCTAGTTAAGTCAGCTAGTTAAGTCAGCTAGCTAAGTCAGCTAGCTATATAATAGCTAGCTATGTAGCTAATTAGTTAAAACAACTAGTTAAATCAGCTGGATAACTAGGTAGCTAGCTAGTTTTGTCAGCTAGTTAAGTCAGTTGGCTAGCTAGTTATTTCAGTTTGTTAAACCAGCAGGCTAGCCAGTTGGCTAGTTACTTAAGTCAACTAGTTAAATCAGCTGGCTTGCATGCAGGTTAGCTATGTAGTTAGGTAGTTAAGTCAGCTGGCAAGCCAGCGGGATATGAAGGTAGGTAGTTAGTTAAGTCAGTTTTCGAGCCATCAGGCATCCAGGTATGGCAGGTAGTT
>NW_006954945.1:0-997 GCF_000164805.1 Carlito syrichta
GCTTGTCTTTGTAATATTCCTCCTAAATAAAGTCACAGCCCTTGTTCCAAATTCATTTTGAGACTTATTGGCTGTCTTGCTACAAGCAGAATGGAGTTTGGACCTGGTGACTGCCATTGATCCCGATGACATGCCCTGGGAATTTCCATCTGGATATTCATAAGGTGACTGAGGGGCTGTCACCCACCAGCACCTGCCCATGGCCTGCTTCCTCCTGCCCCTTCTCAAAACCTTTCCCCCCAGTCTCTCTGGGGATGCCACAAAAGGCTGGCTGGGGCTTCAGGATTCAGGACCCGCTCTTGGCCCAAGGGAAATCCTTAACGCTGTAATGGAGCCTTTTTGAGGAGGAGAGTGGGACGAGGACCAGAACCACGTCCTCCAAACCCCCACAGTTATGATGCTTCCCATGAGCCCCCTCCCCAGTCCAACACAACCAGAGCGAGGGACTGTGTGGAGACGGCGCACAGCAGGCGGTCGCCAGAGAAAGAACCCCGGGGTCCAGGTCCAGCCCCAGCCTGAGTCGAGGAGACCTGGCCCAGAGGCCATCGGAATCCAGTTCAGACATGGAGCTGATGGGGAGACCCAGTCCCCCAACAACCGGACCGTCGGGTCCATCCCCCCTTCCCAGCTTCCAGGTGTCCCGACGTCCTCCCTCCGGTTGTCCCAGGACGTGCAGGACAGAGACAACAGAGGTTGCGATGAAGACACGTGGATCTCTCGGAGCATCAGGACAAGAAAACGGGGGTGACCAAGTTCTGTGCACAGGCGAAGGAGAGGAAGGCTCCATCAGATCCTGGACGCTGCCCTCTCGCTTCTGGCTTCTGTTTGATCGGGCAATTTCCAAGGCTGCCTCCTATTGATTGGATAAGGCTCCAGGCTCCACCTCCTCTGGACTTTAGTGACAGTGAATGCCACCAGATAGGGCTGGAAGAGAGAAGAAAAGGTCTTAAGAGCTCCTGCTTCTTGGTCGTTCGGGGATGCAAGACGACAGTCTCCC
>NW_006954946.1:0-831 GCF_000164805.1 Carlito syrichta
TCTAGCTAGTTGACTTAACTAGCTGACTTGACTAGCTAAGCAGCTGATATTTTTGCTGAAATAACTAGCTAGATACCTAGCTAGCTGTCTAGCTAGCTAGCTGACTTATCTAACTGACTTAACCAGCCAGCTAGCTGACATACTAGCTTACTTAAACAGCTAGCTACCTAGGTAGCCAGTTGACTTAACTAGCTGAAATAACTAGCTAGCCAGCTGTCTAGCCAAATGCCTTAACTAGCTTTTTAACTAGCTAGCGAGCTGGCTAGCCAACTGAGTTAATGTGTTGACTTTGCTAGCTAGCCAACTGTTTAGCCAGTTAACTTAACTAGTTGATTAACGAGCTAGGTAGCAGGCCAGCCATGTGACTAAACTAGCTGAGTTAACTAGTAATCCAGCTGGCTAGCCAGCTAACATAACGATCTCTCTACCTCTCCAGTCACCTGCATAGACAGCTGACTTAACTAGCTGACTTATTTAGCTAGCCAGTTGGCTAGGGATCTGACTTAACTAGGTCACTAACTGTCATAAATAGCTGTCTTTACTAGGTGTCCTCCTTTCTAGCCAGTTGAATTTACTAGCTTTCTACATAGCTAGCCATCTGGCTATCCAGCTGAATTAACTAGGTGACATATCTAAATAGCCAGTTTTCTAGAAAGCTGAATAAATATCAAGCTACCTAGCTATCCAGCGGGCTAGTCAGCTGACTTTACAAGGTGACTTAACTATCTAGTCAGCAGGCTACACAGCTGACATAACTAGCTACCTACCTAGCTAGCAAGCTGGCTAACCAGCTGACTTAACTAGCTAGCCATGTGGCTAGACAGCTGACTT
>NW_006954947.1:0-6878 GCF_000164805.1 Carlito syrichta
TATGACGTTACTGGGCAACAGAAACTTTTCAGCTCCATTATAATCTTAAGGGGCTGGTGTGGTATATGTGGCCCGTGGTTGACCAAAAGATCGCCTCACCATGCAGTGCATGACTGTATGTTTTTTCACGAACAATGCTGTATTTTTTTTGTATTTTTAAGAACCTAACCTGTGACTAACATCTGCATTTTAACACTACAGCTCATAAAAGATTTTCCTCATTTTGAGGTTATTTGAAGTTCTAGTGTGTTTTAAAAGTTGACACATCCAAGTTTCTTAAATCATTATTTATTGAAGTCAGCATTTCTTCAGAGCTAGGCTTAATAGAGTGAAATCCTCAGATCTGCAGTCTCCCTAGCAATTTATTTACAGTCAGTGAAAGACATTGAAACCAAATTCCTTTTTTAGATATGCGCTCAGTTCTCACTGAACTCAGTTACATGTGTTTACTTGAAGGAAAAATGTAGGCAATGTGATAGATATGGTCTTGCCCCACCCATAACCAAATTAAAATAGCTGCATCAAGAGTCACGGCCCAGCAGCCAAATAGGACTGGCAAAAAAAAAAAAAAAATCAGTTTGAAAGTAAATTCACTTTTACCATATTCCCGGGCAGTAGCCTTTGGTCCTCAAGGCATAACTTAATCAGGTATTACCGTGTTGATGACTGCTTCTTCGTTTTCTGTGATGTCATCTCTAAATACCGAAATACTAAAACTTAGTCTGACTTTTTTAATAGCATATTCTTAAATCTGTTTTCAAAACCTGAGATAACTGCTTTAAAAATGAGATCACCTACCTCCTACGTGATTCGGACATGTATTGGAATAGGCTTATGGGACAAGCAGGAGCTTGTCATTTTCAAGCATAAGCATTTTGTTGTTTATGTGATTCTTGCCTGGTGTTGAATCTGTCCACCGTTCCCACAGTGTGTGGAGTGACGGTGTCAAGCTCCCAAAGTCTTTCCCAGGATAGACTTAGTAAGTCGTACTTGTCACAACCGATGCCCTATTCACAACATGAGGTGACTTGAGCATCAAATGAGATGAATTACGCAAAAAGGCAATAAAATGAGGGAAGCCCCTTGCAAACAGTGGGTGCCCAAAGCTTCTCACTACTACTGGATATCAGGGATGGAGACTTCAGCTGCCTTTCCTCCCTCAATGCACTTTTGCCCAATCACCTGGTGAAATGTCATTGCTCACAGTTAACAAGCAAAGTGTGGCAAACTTGACTTTTGACTAAGCCTCTGTAGAGTGAACTTCACAATCCGCTTTTGATCTGAGCATGGGTTATAGTGCATCTTTTCTATAAATTGACTCACAGTCTGCCTACTTTTGTGTCAACCGAAAATAATACTCAATAAGAGACAAAAAAAGTATTTTTGTTTGGTTTTTTATGACCAAAACAATAGAATATTTGCTTGAACTCAGAAAATTCCTTTAAAATTTAGTGGAGAGAACATTTTTGTAACCTGTGTACCATTGTCAGGCAGTCTTGCTTCTGCAGCTAGGCACATAATAGAAACAGTGATACCTCAGGATTCAGATGACCCCTCAAAGAGTTTTACTGAAGCAGAAGGGGTTGATGGCCCCCAACTGCCCCAAAAGTAAATAACTGGATGTCCTGTTGACTGCAACAGTGCTACAGGAAAGGATGTCAGAACCAGCACAGCCATGGCAGCGGGGTTGGGGTGAGCCAGTTGGGAAGGGATCTGAGTTGGGTCCCAGTACTTCTACAGATGGTGGAGTGACCAAGGGCTGGCTCCAGGGATCCCCAACCCTAGGCCAAAGGGACAGGCTGGTCTACTACCAGGACTGGAGCTGTTGAAGCAGGGCATCCCCTGCAGCCACTGCATCTCTGGAGGACATCACCACAGCTAGAGCTTGGCGCCACAGGTGTTAGGAGGGAGTAAATACCCCAACATCACTCTATTTCCCACCACCCTCCATGGGTTCTGGCAGGCACAGGAGTCCGTGCAGCACAGTCCCTAGAAGTCAGCTTCATTGACCAAAAACCACACAGGAAAGGATGGAGAGTGAATGTGAGCATGTGAGAGGATAGGTAACAGAAAATCCAGCACACCATAATGTATGTCACACAGCGTTTGCAGCCACTGGTAACACCAGGCAACACCCATGTTCACAGGCGCAGGCATACCAACCCATCCCAACCTTTCAGATTTCCCGGGGCCATTCTCTCAACACTCCTCTCTCTGGCTCTTCTCCTGCCCCCTAATCACCATCCTCCTCCGTTTTTCTTTCTTCCCCTTCCCCCCCTGCTCTCTCCTCTTCCTTTCTCTCTGTCTCTCCCCATCTGCTCTCTCTCCTACCCGCTCCACTCCCCTACCCCTTCTGAATCTTGGTTGACCACTGAGAACTGGACTCACATTACTGGACTGGAACTACCAGCAGACATCGTGGCTGCTGTGGCTTAGACAGGACACTTGCTGCAAGTCCATCGAGGAACCAGACTTTGGTGGCAAAGGACACAAGTGACTCGATGAACAAAGTCACATGACAGCAATTCAACTGCCTTACAGGATACAAAACAGCCCCATTCTGTCTATATCACTCTTAAGGGATCAAAGCATTTTTGTGAACAAGTTAGCTGAGAAAATAGTTATGCAATATCACCTTTGTACTACGTAAACAAAAGATGTAAGTCAGAGAAGGATATGTGCAGAAAGTCCCCTTATGATTTATATCCAGCAGTGATTATGCATATAACTGTAATTTTCATATAACTTGATCACCCAGCGGTGACCTCTCCTTCTCTGTGGCCATACGTGGTTGGGAGGACACTACATTGAAGGAGAGGACTGGCTTGTTCCAATCTTTTTGTTTTTCCTTTTCATTGCTTGATTTTCCAGAAAGAGTCATCCACTGGCAAATATGGGAGAGGCCTGCACCCGTGGGGTCAGAGGCTGCATCGCACACCACTGGCTCAGCTCCTCAGAGATGGCTCCACAGGTGACCTCTCCCCTGGGTAGGTGATCTTCTCCCCAGGTCACCTACCTAGGTCAGGACATGCCACGTTGCCTGCATTAGAAGCTCATGAGACCACCTGTCGCATGTTTTGTTTTGACTCTGATCCAGGCTCACAGTCTCAGTGGGACACAACCTCTGAGAGGCGCCTGACTTGATGCTGATGGAAATGGCCACACAACGCTTTTCCCCAGTCCAGCCCTTCCGCACATGCCAATAGTCCCATTTGCAGCCACGCCTCTCCACCCTGTGATCTGTGTCTGACTGACACACAGATGATCGTATGTCCACTTTGTGTGCCCATGTGCTTTGGCTCCTGTGAATGCCAACACACGATGCCAATTGAAGCGTGTACGGCCCCGAGGATAGACGTAATCTGGAGAGCCCACATCAGCACCCAGGATGTCCATAGCCTTCTTGCTATTTGGGCGGCCATGGAGCAGCTGAGTGCCTCTTCTTCTTTTCTCTTCCCTTCAACTCCATCTCAGTTTCTCTCCACGAAGCCGTGTGTGGACACGCTTATGCATTCAAATAGATGCAGATTGTTCACGCCTATATTTTTCTGTAACTGCCATATTTTACAAATGCTTATCACCCAGACAAAATACAGCTTTACAATAATAAATTGCTCAATGATGGGAAGTCTGTTATCATATTTTCATAGCAATACTTTGCTTGTTGCACACAAGTTTTGATAATTGAAAGCTTCAAAAGCAGTCTTTTCAGGAAAAAGAAGTCTGGATAAAAATCATATAGCACCATTTGAAACATCTTTTTATGTGAGATTGGCACACGTAGTCATGTTTGTACTGTCATGATATTAACTGCCTGCACACTCCTCCAGCTAGCCTGGCTTTTGTTTCTTGTTCCTTCACGTTTATGACTTCTGTCTCTTTTTCTAGAATTTCCCTCTTCCCTGTAGACACAAGTCCCCAGATTGGCCTAGGGATGCCACACATGGCTCTCCAAAGATCCTAATTTTTAGGAAAAGAAGCACATTCTCCGTCCCACTTTGTTTCCCTCCCCCCACCCCTTTTTTAGTCTGAATCAAAATAACTGGAGAGCTGGAGGGCAAGTAACCATAATAAGTAAACACATGACAGGGCATTTCACCCAGCAACAGTCTCCAGATGGTAGTTGCATGAGTCATGTGGGACACGTGGACATCTGCCAGTCTCCAGGGACTTCCAAGCCCTGACTCAAGGGGGGAGTGTGGTTACAGAGGCACTTCCCATGGCTCAGCACCCTGGGTGATGTCAGTTAATCCAATTACAGGCAGGGGATCAGCAGTCTTCAAACAAACACTATGTTCATTCAGTTCCAGTCAGAAATTCCTGTGGCACAGCCAAGTAAATCGAGATGGCACAGAAAAAGCTACTGATAATAGAAATTACTGGAAGTTCAGCTTAGAAACGGCCCCAGGCTTAAACAGACTCTCCTGGCAATATCCTATTTGTCACTCCAGGACAGTGTATCAGGGCATTGGACTGAGTTTCACCTGAGGTCTCCAGTTTCCTTGTTGATTTTTAAATGCCTCTGTTAAGGAATCTGTTTGAGGAACAGTTCTATTTTTAATCGTAATTACTTCTCCATCTGTCTTGGAATTTTCTATAAACAGAGATTAACGTCCTGCATGCTAACCTATTTTAATCTGTGAACTAGTCAGAGCCAAAATGTCTTTTTAAAGAGTCACAGGATGATATGAACATTCTGTTTCACAAGGCAGAGATGATAGTTACCTAAGGTTCTCCAAACCATTCAGGGAAGGATGGCTTTAAAGATAAGACTGAAGGAAAATTTACTTCACTACAAAGAAAATACATATTGGCTTATCTTGTGTTGTTTTTAAGCTTGTGAGAAAAATGTTCTCATCACATGTCTAACATGAACACTTCCTTTTGTGTGGGTTCTTCCTTCTACATGTTTTGGAAATAATTTAAGGTTGAGATCTGGGGACCAGTACTGCCTCAATCGTGTATTACACAGTCTTAAGTAAAACCTTTAAGTTCCCTGTTCTTCAGAATCTTCATCCATGAGAACAAAAATGCTTGAGTCTAACAGAAAAAGTTGTTTAAAGAATGAGATGAAGTCATGTGAAGCGTATACAAAAAGTGATCCCAATGGGTCAAATCCTGTTGCAGTTAAAGCAAAAGTCTTTATGTGAGATTTCACTACAACTGCATGAGTAAGTGGGCCTTTAAAATTCATTGGCTTCACTAAATCAACATTTTTAAATCAATTGTATATTCTACACCATTGTGGATTTTGTGGCAAAGTTGTGGTCGCTTGAAAGATAGTAAATGAGTACTTGTACTGCTCCTAAGGAAAAATAATTTCTAAGTCTAGACGTGTCCATTTTTAGCTGTGATAAGATTTGTTTCTCCATTTCATGGCTATATTTTTTCACTTAAATACAAACATAACATGAAATTCACCTTTCTAAAGTGTATATTTCAGTTGTTTTCAGTATATTCACAAAGGTGTGCATTCATCACTACTATGTAATTCCACATATATTCATACAACAACAACAAAAAAATCCCATACTGGCTAGTGGCAATGACTTTGAAAACCCTTCGCTTAGCCCCTGGCAAGCACTCAGCTAGTTTCTGTCTCTAAGGACTTAACTTTTCTGGACATTTCATATTAATATTTCTGGCTTCATTCCTTTAGCATCATATTTTAAGATTCACCCATATTTTAGGATGTACCTGAACTTAATTTTTTTATGACTGGTTAATATCCTATTGTATGACTATAGATAGGATATTTGCTTATCCATTCAATCATTCATTCATGGACATTTGATTGTTTCCACATCTTGGCCATTACCAAAAATGCTGCCACTAGCTTTGGGGTACCAGATTTTGTTTGAATGTTTGTTTTCATTTCTCTGGAGTCTGTATCTAGCAGTGGAATTGCTGGGTTCTATGGTAACTCTAGGTTTAATCACTTGGTTGTCAGACTGTTTTGCAAAGAAGCCGCACCATTTTGCACTGCATCAACAATGCCTGAGCATTCCAATTTCTTCACAGACTCCCAAAATGTATTATTGTAAGTCTTTTTAATGATAGTCATTTTAGTCCATTGTACTTGGTGTAAAGTAGTGTCTTTTTGAGATTTTGCTAGAATTTTGTTAATGGCTAATGATGTTGACACCTTTTCACATGTTCCTTGGCCATTTGAATACCTTCCTTGGAAAAATGTCTATTAAAATCCTTTGTTTATTTATATTCTTTGTCTTTTTATTGTGCGGTTGTAAATGTTCCTTACACATCCTGAATGCAAGTCCCTTTCAGATCTATGACCTCCAAATATTTTCTCATATTGTGAGTTGAATTTTTCATCTCTTAATAGTGTCTTTTGATGCTCAGATAGTTTAATTTTGATAAAGTTTATATATTTATTTCTTGAGTTATTTGTGCTTTCGTCATCACATCTTTTAAAAAATTCTTATTCCAAGACCAGGAAGATTTGCATTTCTTTTTGTCAAAGAATTTTTATTACATCAACACATATTTTTAGTGAATTTTGGTACATTATATGAGTTTGAATTCTGCCTTTGTTCTTTTTGGTAGGAATATGCACTGTGCCATCCTCATTTGTTTAAAAAACTATCATTTCCCCCATTGAATTGTCTTAGCACCCTTATGAAAAATTGACTGATCTTGTACATCAGCGCTTTTAACTCTCAATTTCATGTCATTGTAAATCTATCCTATGCCAGTACCACACATTCTTGATAATCATAGCTATGAAAGTTTTAAAATCATAAAAAGAAGTCTTATTTTGTTCTTTTCCTTTTTTTTCTTTTTTTTTTCTTTTTATTTTTTTGAGTTGGAGTTTCACTTGGTCACCCAGACTGGAGTGCAGTGACAGCTCCGGGCCACCG
>NW_006954948.1:0-753 GCF_000164805.1 Carlito syrichta
TACCTAGCTAACTCGTTAGCCAACTAGTTAAGTCAACTAATTTACTCGTTTATCAACTATTTAAAACACTTAGCTAACTCATTAACCAACTCGTTAAATCAGTTAGCTATCTCGTTAGCTAACTAGTTAAGTCAGCTAACTATGTCTGCTAGATAAACAGCTAGCTACCTAAGTCAGCTAGTTAAGTCAGCTAGCTCACTACTTAGCTAAATATTTAAGTCAGCTACTTAGGTCTGCTACCTGACTAGTTAGCTAATAAGTTAATTAGCTAGTTATTCAGCGGTTTAAATAGTTAGCTAACTTTTTAATTCAGGTAGTTAAGTCAGCTAGCTAACTGGTTGTCAGCCAGTTAATACATCTACCTAAATAGTTAAGTCAGCTAGCTAAGTAAGCTAGTTAAGTCAGCTTTCTTACTTAGTCAACTGGTTAAGACAGCTAGCTTGCTAGTTAGCTGTTTAAGTCAGCAGGTTGAGTCAGGTAGTTAGCTAGTTAACTGAAGGGTTAATTCAGCTGGTTGAGTCAGCTAGCTAGCTAGTTAACAAAGGGGTTGAGTCAGCTGGTTGAGTAGGCCAGCTAGCTCATTAGCTAATGAGTTAAGTCAGCTGGATGAGTCAGATAGCTAGCTAGTCAGCTAACGAGTTAAGGAGGCTGGTTTAGTCAGGTAGCTAACGTTGTTAGTTGATGAGTTAAGTAGATCATTACGAAATCTACTAGCACGTTAGATACATGTAAGCTAACTAGCTTGCTAGTTGG
>NW_006954949.1:0-754 GCF_000164805.1 Carlito syrichta
CCCAATGTCCTGGAATTATAGTGTGAGCCACCACACCGGGCCTGAGCAGAAACATTGAGCACAATGTATATACACACAAAGTTCAGAAAAGTCTGAGTGGGCTGGGCTCGGTGACTCAGTTTGTAATCCCAGCACTTTTGGAGGTCAAGGTGAACGGATTGCCTGAGCCGGGGGGTTCAAGACCAGTTCGAGCAAATTGGTGAGACCTCGTCTCTAAAATAAATTAAAAAATTAGCTGGACACGGTAGCATATGCCTGTAGTTCTGGCTACTTAAAAGGCTGAGGCAGAAGGATCCCCTGAACCCAGCAGGTCAAGGCTGCAGTGTCCATGAGCATGCCCCTGCCCTCGAGCCTTGGTGACGGAATGAGACACCAACTCAAAAAAAAAAAAAGAAAAGTCTGGGTGGTAAAATATACAATTACAGTTTAACGTAAAAGGATGCTTGAATGCAATTATGTGAAGCCCTTCTCAAGTGTTTATGTAGTGATTTGACTAAAAGATATGAAAACAATAGATTTGATGATTTATGAGTTTTTAAAATAATCAAAAACCAGACATAAATTTCTAAATTAGAAATAAAGTGTCAAAAATTAAAAAAAAAACATTATTACATGCAATATTAGTCAAACTACATAATATCACAAAGGGGGAAAACATCTAAAAACAGTCAAGGCACAGTGGCTCAGGACTGTAACCCCAATACTTTTGGTGGCCAAAGTGGGAGGATATCTTGAGCCCAGGAGTTTGAGAGTA
>NW_006954950.1:0-751 GCF_000164805.1 Carlito syrichta
CATCAGGCCAGCTAACTATTCGGCTCACTCGCCTGCTAACTTCCTCACAAATTTGTCAGCTCACTCGCCAGTCAACAGGTCAACTACCGTGTCGACTAGCTCGCAAGCCAATAGGACAGCTAACTAGTCGCCTTGCTCACCAGCCGTCTAGTAAAGTCAGCTCACCTGTTGGCTCGCTCACTGGGCCACTTGTTAAGGCAGCTCACCTGTCGGTTCACTTGTTGGCCAATTATTTAAGCCGGCTCACTGGCCAGCTCACTCACCAGTCAAATTGTTAATTCTTCCTACCAGTCAGCTCACTAGCCAGCCGAATAAATTCGGGTGACCAGTCAGCTCACTCACTGGCCAACTTGTTAAGTCAGCTCACCAGTCAGCTCACTCACAGGCCGACTAGTTAAGTCAGCTGACAAATCAGTTAGATCACCATCTGACTAGTTAAGTCAGATGACCAGTCAGCTAACTGGCCAGCTGACTAGTTAAGTCACCTCACCCATCGATCCACTCACTGGCTGACTAGTTAAGTCAGCTAACCGGTCGGCCGACTAGTCAGTCAAGTAGTTAAGTCAGCTATCCAATCGGCTGACTAGTCGGCCAACTTGTCAGTTGTCAAGTCAGCTTAATAGTCAGCCGAAAAGTTAGGCCAGCGAAATAGTCGGCAAAATAGTCAACTGACAACTTAGGTCAGCAAAACCAACAGACAACTAGTTAACTGAGCTAACTAGTAGGCCAACATCTCAGTCAACCCCTTGAC
>NW_006954951.1:0-11431 GCF_000164805.1 Carlito syrichta
CGGGGGAGGGGGATGGGATTAACAGTAGCAAATATCTGTCAGGGGATGGGAAAACACTTCTTATCTACAGGGTGCCTGAATGAAACGTCATTGTACACCTAACCCTTAACTGTACCCCACAAAACCATAATAAAAAATACTGATTAATGAAAAAAAAAAAGAATATTTGGCTAATTTAAATAATAATAATAATAATAATAAAAACCCAAGGTCCTAATTCCGAATAGCTGAACTACCAGAAGTTTCTGGTGTACGAGGTAACCCTGATCTCAGGGCTTACATTCAAAATACCCGAGATGATTACTTGTGTCCTGGAATTTGGCGTTAGAGGATCCAGAATGTAAATGGACTTTTAGTGCCATAATTTCGTTTAAACTATCGAGAGGACCAGAATGTTTCGGGACTTCTGGAATGAGTGATTCCTAATATGCACATAGGATACAGCTCTGAAAACTATGGGGACGTCGAAGTCCGAGTCTTGTAGGCCTTATCAAGACGCCCTGAACATTTTTGGAATTGAGTATTCGTTTAACCCAGATTCGTTCTTCTTCCTTAGCAAGAGACCGTGTAGTTTCTTGTACATGAGGACTTCCATTCCCCAGATTCTTGCTTCGAAATCCTGATTCTTGTTTAGCCCTTAGGATGACGCCCTGTAGACTTTTGGCATTGAAGTCTCGGGAAAACCAGATTATTTATCCTTTCTAAGGTAGAAGCTGTGTAATTTCCTGTATATGACGACTCCCATTACTGAGAGTCCTGTTTCGAATCCTGATCCATGTTTAGCCCCTAGATGGACACTCTGTAGATATTTCGGATCGAGGACATGTGTCACCCAGATTCTTTGTTTGTCCTTAGCAAGAGGTTGTGAAGTTTCCTGTATATGAGGACTCCCATTCCCCAGATTCGTGCGTCAAATCCCTGATACTTTTCTCCCTTAGTAAGACTCCCTGTAGGTTTTTGTCATTTGAGGACTCGTGTAACCCAGATTCCTTATTCTTCTGTTTTAAGAGGCCATGTAGTTTCCCGTATATGAGGATTCCCATTTCTCAAATTCCTGCTTCATTCTCAGCAATACCCGAGATATTTGCTCATGAACATAGAATTACTGTTGTTTAAATATCAATAGAAAGACTCCCATATAGTACCTGGGAAGTGGAATCCAATCTTCCAGGTTCCCCTTAACAAGACACTGTAAAAATGTGTAATATTCTAAACCCAATATCCCAATTTCCACCAGCCTGACCGCAGGAAATTTCAGTATTTTGAGGTAACCTGAAGCGAGGGATTTTGCCGCAAAATGCCAGTTGATACCTGGGGAATTGGATTATGGCCGAAGATGTGGATAAGAAATATATGAAATTGTAGGTCCAGATCATCAATTACAACTATCAAAAGGACCAGAATCTTCTTGGGTCTGTAATAAGAGATTTTTTGTATCCATGCAGCAGGTAGCTCTGAAAAATGGAAGGACTTACAAACCCAGATTCCTGATTAAACCTTATCAAGAGACCACATAGATTTTGAAGATTGAGGACACCTGGACCCACATTCTCCTCTGGGTCTCAGAAAGATGCCCTGTTTTTTTCTGATGATCTGGATTCCAAAATTCTGTATGTAAATACACAGATGCCCAGCTGTTTCTCAGGGACGTGGAATCCTTGATTCCTGGTTACCTTTAAAAATATGTACTACATGCTTAGCAACCTCAAAACTCCGAGGTCATATAAAATAGATTCACGAACGGAAGTTTGAGGATTACAGGGTACATGTTAAGACAAGAGTTACACACAAATGTGGCGAGATGAAGCCTTAGTCCTGTAATCTGGCTCTAGTTGTGCTGAGAAACCCAACTGAATTGCACGGACTGGTTCTTGATTACAACAATCAAAAGGACCAGAAGATTTCTGGGAATCTATAATGACACTTGTCCTTTCCAAGTGACAACGTGCTCTGAAGAATTTGGAGAACTAGAAGCCCAGATTGCAGATAAGCCCTTATAACAAAACACTGTAGAAATGGATTGAGGGCTCCCATAACCCACATTCCTATTTATATTATCAGGAAGACGCCCGGATGTTTTCTGGTGATGTGGAATTACAAACTCTTATATACCGATACACATACTCCAAGAAGTTTCCCAAGGACCTGGAATCGGAGATTGCTCGTTCCTCATTAAGTATACAACCTAAATATGTGGGAACCCCTAATCCCACATTCTCAATGCGAAAACGAATGTCCAGCTGTACTTTCTGGACTACGAGGTAAACCTGAGGCCAGTGATCATGTAAACAAATGGAAGATGATTGCGTGAATTGTGGAATCTGGCCTTACAGGACCCTGTGACAAATGGACCAGTAGGCCAGATTCTCAGTTACAACTATCAAGAGGTGCAAAACGTTCCTGGGGAACAGCAATGCCCGATTTATGGCATGCATATAGGACGCTGCTCTGAATAATATAAGAACCAGGACTCCCAGATTCCAGATTAGCATTTGCCAAAGTCCCTGTCGATTCCTACGTATGAGCACTGCCTTAAGCCACGGATAATTTAGAAAATGCCCAGATGTTTGCAAATTACATGGAAACCGAGTTTCCTGGTTCCTCTTTAAAGCGTGTAGAAACTTTCAATGGACACAGTGACCCAGATTCCTATTTCGTTCTAAACAAAACGACGAGAAGTTTCCTGCTGGCCTGGAAGTCCAAACTCTTGTATACCCATAGAAAGATGACAAGAATAGTCCTGGAGACGTGGAATCTACGATTCCTGGTTCCCTCCCAATAATACCTCCTGAAAAAATGAAACACCTAAACCCAAAGTCCTAATAACGAACAGCGGAGCCACTGAAGTTTCTGGAGTATGAGGTGACACTGAGGTCAGGACTTACATACAAAAAATCCGGGAAAACTTCCTGTGTCCTGGATCTGGAGTCAGAAGTTCCGAGTATCTAAATGGATTTGTAGTGCCAGATTCTCTTTTACAACTATCAAGAGTACCAGAGTGTTGCTGGTGTCGAGGAATGATTGATTCGGAATATCCACATAACAAATAGTTCTAAAACATGAGAGGTGCTCAAAGCCCTGATCTTTTTAAGCCCTTAGCAAGTTGCACTGTAGATTTTCAGTATTTTGGACCCATGTAGCCCAGATTCCTTATACTTGCTTCGCAAGAGTCATGAGTTTCCTGTAAGAGAGGACTCCCTTTACCCAGATTCCTGCTTCATTCTCAGCAAGACACGGGGATATTTCATGATAAGATAGAATTCATGTTGTTTGGATATCAACTGGAAGAACCCCAGAAATTTCCTGGGCAATGGGAATCCAAGATTCCTGGTTACCTTGTACAAGACACCCTAACAATATGGGGACCTAAAAGCCCAGATTCCTGATTACACCTTATCAAGAGGACCTGTAGATTTCAGCGAATGAGAACTACAAGAACCCGGATTCCCTTTTCATTCTCAGCAAGATGACTTGATTTTCCCTGTCGATGTGTATTCCAAAACTCTCTATACAAAAAGACAGATTCCCACAAGTTTCCTAGGGATGGGGAATCCGTGATTCCTGGTTACCTTTAAAAATACTTACTAAACATTTTGCAACTGCAAAACCCTCGGCCCCTCTGAAAATAACAGGACAAATGGAAGTCTGAGAATTACAAGGTTCATCTTGAGACCAAGAGTTTCATCCAAATATGGCAATATGATCCTTTAAGTTCTTTAATCTGGCCTTAGTTGCCTCTAGGAACTTAACGTACTTACAATACCAGATACCCGTTTACAACTATCAAGAGCACAAGGATGTTGCTGGAGTCCTGAATTGACTGATTCCTAATATCCACATGCTAAGTAGCTCCAAAACATGTGGGGAGCTCGATTCCCTGATTCTTGTTTGTCCAGTAGCAAGACGTCGTGAGAATTTTTTCAGATTGAAGACTTGTGTAACACAGATTCCTTATTCTTTCTTCTCTGGAGGCCATGTAGTGTCCTGTACTTGAGGACTCCCTTTCCCCAGATTCCTGTTTTATAACTCTGATTCTTGTTTAGCCCTTAGCAAGACGCCATGTACATTATCTGATTGAGAAACCGTGTAAAATAGATTTTTTACTTTTCCTAAACAGGAGGCCTCTAAGTTACCTGTTATCAGGTGTTTTACCCACATTCCTGCTTCGTATTTCTTATTCTTCTTTAGCCCTTAGCAAGAGGCCCTGTAGTTCTTTTGGGAGAGAAAACACGTGTAACCCAGATTCCGTATTCTTTGTTAGCAAAAGACCGTGTATTTACCTGTATATGAGGACCCCATTTCCGCAGGTTCATGCTTCAAAATCCCTGATTCGTGTTTAGCCCTTGGCAAGAAGCCCTGAAATTTTTTATGGATTGAGGACACGTGTAACCCAGATTCCTTATTCTTTCTTAGCAACAGGCAGTCCAGTTTCCTGTATTTGAGGTCTCCCACTACCCAGATTCCTACATTAAAAACCTGATTCATGATTACCTCTTAGTAAAACCCACTGTGGACTTTTGGGCTGAGGACTCGTGCAAACAAAATTCCTATTCTTCCTTGGCAAGAGGCCATGTACTTTCCTGTGTATGAGGACTCCCATTACCTAGATTCCTGCTTCTCAGCAAGGCGATGAAATATTTCCTGGTGACCTAGAATTCCAGTTCTATGGATATGAATAGAATGACTTCCATAAGGTTATTGGGGAACTGGAATCCAAGATTCCTGGTTCCCCTTGACAAGAGCTCTTCAAAATGTGGAAAATCCTAAAACCAAAGACCCAATTCCCAACTGGCAGACCACAAAAAATTTCTGTAGTTTGAAGTAACCTGAATAGTGGGATTTTGTACCAATATGCCTTTTAATTTCTGGGGTACCTGATTTTGGTCCTAGATGTTCATAAGACACAAAAGGATATTTGGGCCAGATCCACGATTACAACTATCAAGAGATTAGAATGTTCCAGGGGTTCTGTAATGACAGATAAAGGGTATCTGTGGAGCTAGTAGCTCTGAAAAATGTAGGGACCCTGAAGCCCAGATTGCTGATTAAACCTTATCAAGAGGCCTTGTAGATTCTGGCGAATGAGAACTCCTAGAACCAGATTACCTTTTTGTTCTCAGCAAGATGCCCTGGATTTCCCTCGTGATGTGGATCAAAAAACTGTATGGAAATATGCAGATGCCCAGAAATTACCTAGGGTCATTGAATCCATGAATCCTGGTTACCCTTAAAAGTACATAAAAAATATTTTGCAACCTCAAAACACCAGGCCTCTATCGGAATAGATTCACAAACAGAAGTTTTAGGAACACAGGGTACATCTTAAGGCAATAGTTACATACAAATATGTCGATAAAATTCTTTGGTTCCTGGAATCTACCCTTTGTTGTCCTGAGAAACCCAACGGACTTGTAGATCCACATTCTCGGTTATAACAATCAAGAAGACCAGAAGGTTGCTGAGAATCTATAATGACTAAATTATCGTATCCAAGAAGCCTGCAGCCCTAAAGAATGTGTGGAAATTGAATACCAGATTCCAGATTAGCCCTTATAATGTGTCCATGTAGAATTCTTGGATTGGCAAACCCGTAACCGAGATTCTTTTTGTTCTCAGTAAGACTCCCGAATATTACCTGGGGACCTGGAAGTACAAGCTCTTATATACCAATACTCATAAGCCCAAAAGATAAAAAGTACCATGGAATTCACGATTGCTGAATCCCCTTTAAGAATACATCCTAAATATTTGGGAACACCTCATCCCAAGTTACGAATATCAATATAAATACCAGCAGTAGTTTCTGGATTAGGAGGTAAACCTGAAGTCAGAAATTACACGAAAAATAGCGACATGATTCCTTGGGTTGTGGAATCTGGCCTTACTGCCTCCTGCAAAAAAGCCGAGCAGATGGCCAGATTATCTGTTACAACTAATAAGAGGAGCAGCAGGTTCCTGGGTGTCAGCAATGACAGATTTGTGGTATGTATGCAGGGATTACTTCTGAAAAGTGTGGGGACTGGGACTCCAAATTCCTGATTAGCATTTAAAAATTTCCTGTAGGCTCCTAGCTATGAGAACTACCTTAAGCCAGGGAAAAATTAACAACTGCCCAGAAGTTTGCTGATCACATGCAAACTAATTTACCTTGTTCCACATTGGTAACATGAGTAGAAAATTTCTGGGGATAGAGTGTCCGAGATTCCTGTTTCGTTCTCAGAAGAACGACCAGCTGATTCCCTGTTTCCTAGAAGTCCAGACATGTGGCTCCAAATAGAAAGACTCAAGGATGTTCCTGTGGACTTGGAAACCAAGACCCTGGTGCCCTCCGAAAAATACCTTCTAAACAGGGTGCAACGTCTAAACCCAAGGTCCTAATTCCGAATTGCTGAACTACTAGAAGTTTTTGTAGTATGAGGTAACCCTGAACTCAGGGCTTACATTCAGAAAACCCGAGGTGATTACTTGTGTCCTGGAATTTGGACTTAGAGGATCCATAATCTAAATGGACTTGTAGTGTCATATGTTCGTTAAACTATTGAGAGGACCAGAATGTTGCGGGACTACGAGGTAAACCTGAAGCCAGTGATCACATTAACAAATGGCAGGTGATTGCGTGGATTGTGGAATCTGACCTTACAGCACCCTGTGAAACAAGCGGACCATTATTTGTATTTTGGAAATACAAACTCTTACATATCAATATTCATATGCCCAAAAGTTTCCCAGGGACCAGGAATTTAAGACTGCTGGACCCCACTTAAGAATACGTCCTAAAAATGTGAGAACACTTAATCCCATATTCTGAATACCAAAACGATTGTGCAGAAGTAGTTTCTGGACTACAAGGTAAACCTGAAGACAGTGATCACATTAACAAACGGCAAGATGATTCCTTGGATTGTGGAATCTGGCCTTACAGAACCCTGTGGAAAAAACCCAGAAGTAGGCTAGATTCTCAGTTACTAGTAAAAAGAGGCGCAACAGGTTTCTGGGGATCGGCAATGCCCGATTGTGGTATGCATATAGGACGTTGATATGAATAATATGAGAACCAGGACTCCCAGATTCCAGATTAGCATTTTCTAAAATCCCTGTCACTTCCCAGGTATTAGCACTGCCTTAAGCCACGGATAATTTAGCAATTGCCCAGATGTTTGCAAGTTACATGGAAACCGAGTTTCCTGGCTCCTCTTTAGTAAAGCGTGCAGAAACTTTCAAGGGACATAGTTACCCAGAATCCTATTTCATTCTAAGCAAAACGACGAGATGTTTCCTGTTGACCTGGAAGTCCAGACTCTATATACCTATAGAAAGGTGACAAGAATATGCCTGGGGACGTGGATTCTAAGATTCCTAGTTCCCTCCCAATAATACTTCCTAAAAAAATGGAACACCTAAACCCAAAGTCCTAATAACGAACAGCGGAGCCACTGAAGTTTCTGGAGTAGGAGGTAACACTGAGGTCAGGGCTTACATAAAAAAATTCGAGATAATTACTGGTGTCCTGGATCTCGAATCAGAGGTTCTGAGTATCTAAATGGACTTGTAGTGCCAGATTCTCGTTCACAACTATCAAGAGTAACAGAGTGTTGCTGGAGTCAAGGAATGATTGATTCATAATATCCACATGACAAATTTCTCTAAAACATGAGGGGTGCTTGAAGCCCTGACTTTGTTTAGCCCTTAGCAAGATGCACTGTAGATTTGTGGTATTGAGGACCCATGTAGCCCAGATTTCTTATTCATCCTTCGCAAGAGTCATTAATTTTCCTGTATACGAGGACTCCCATTACCCAGATTCCTGTTTCATTCTGAGCAAGATATCGAGATATTTCGTGGTGATATAGAATTCAAGTTGTTTGGATATCAAGTGAAAGACTCCAAGAAGTTTCCTGGGCAAATGGAATCCAAGATTCCTGCTTCCCTTGTACAAGACACCCTAACAATATGGGGACCTAGAAGCCCAGATTCCTGATTAAACCTCACCAAGAGGCCCTGTAGACTTCGGCAAATGAGAACTCCATGAACTCAGATTCCCTTTTAGTTCTCAGGAAGATGCCTTGATTTTTCCTGTCAATGTGTATTCCAAGACTTTGGATACAAAAAGACAGATGCCCACAGATTTCCTAGGGATGGGGAATCCGAGATTCCTGGTTACTTTTAAAAATACTTATTAAACATCTGGCAACTGCAAAACCCTCGGCCCCTATCAAAATAAAGTACAAATGGAAGTTTGAGAATTACAAGGTTCATCTTGAGACAAAGAGTTACTTCCAAATATGGCGACATGATCCCCTTTGTGCTGGAATCTTCTTTAGTTGTCCCAAGGAACATAACGAACTTGTAGTGCCAGATACACGTTTAGATCTATCAAGAGGACCAGCATGTTGCTGGAGTCCTGAATTGACTGATTCCTAATATCCACATGCTAAATAGCTCCAAAGCATGAGGGGAGCTCAACGCCCTGATTCTTGTTTGTCCAGTAGCAAGACGTCCTGAGAATTTATTTGGATTGGGGACTCGTATAACACAGATTCCTTATTCTTCCTTCGCTAGAGGTCGTATAGTGTCCTGTATATGAGAACTCCCTTTCCCCAGATTGTTGTTTTGAAACCCTGGCTCTTGTTTAGCCCTTAGCAAGACTCCATGTAGATTTTGTGATTGTGGAACCATGTAAAAAAGATTCCTTATTTTTCCTTAGCAAGAGTCCTCGAAGTTTCCTTTTATGAGGAATATTACCCACATTCCTGCTTCAAATCCCTCATTCTTGTTTAGCCCTTAGCAAGAGGCTCTGTAGTTCTTTTTGGATAGAGAACACGTGTAACCCAGATTCCTTATTCTTTCCTAGCAAAAGGGTGTGTATTGGCCTGTATATGAGGACCGCATTTCGGCAGATTCATGCTTCAAAATCTCTGATTTGTGTTTAGCCCTTAGCAAGACTTCCTGTAGTTTTTTAGTGATTGAGGGCACGTGTAACCCAGTTTCCTTATTCAGTCTTAGCAATAGGCCGTCCAGTTTCTTGTATTTGAGGACTCTGACCACCCAGATTCCTACATTAAAAACCAGATTCATGGTTACCTCATAGTAAGACGCCCCGTGGATTTTTGGGCTGAGGACTCGTGCAACCAAAACTCCTTATTCTTATCCGTGTAGTTTCCTGTATATGAGGACTCTCATTACCTAGATTCCTGCTTAATTCTCAGCAAGGCACTGAGATATTTCCTGTTGACCTAGAATTTTAGTTCTTTGGATATCAAGAGAAGGACTCCTATAAGGTTATTGGGGAACTGGAATCCAAGATTCCTGGTTCCCCTTAACAAGACCTCTTCAAAATGTGGAATCTTCTAAACCCAATGTCCCAATTCCCATCAGCCCGACCACAAGAAATTTCTGTAGTTTGAGGTAACCTGAATCTATGGATTTTGTACCAATATGCCATTTGATTCCTGGGGTACCTGATTGTCTTTCTAGATCTTCATAAGACACAAAATTATATTTGGGCCAGATCCTCTATTACAACTATCAAGAGTATAGAATGTTCCTGGGGATCTGTAATGACAGATTAAGGGTACCTATGGTGCTAGTAGCTCTGAAAAATGTAGGGACCCTGAAGCCCAGATTGCTGATTAAACCTTATCAACAAGCCCTGTAGATTTTGGCGAATGAGAACTCCTAGAACCGGATTTCCTTTTCATTCTCAGCAAGATGCCCTGATTTTCTCTCGTGATTTGGATCCAAAAACTCTGTATACAAATATGTAGATGCCTAGAAATTACCTAGGGTCGTTGAATCCATGAATCCTGGTTATCCTTAAAAGTTCGTAAAAAATATTTGGCAACCTGAAAACACCAGGCCACTATCAGAATAGAAGGAGCAACAGAAGTTTCAGGATTGCAAGTTACATCTTAAGTCGATAGTTACATACAAACATGATGATAAGATTCTTTGTGTCCCGGAATCTCCCCTTTGTTGTCCCGAGGAACCCAATGGACTTGTAAGTCCACATTCTCTGTTACAACCATCAAGAAGACCAGAAGGTTGCTGAGAATATATACTGACAAAACGGTCAAAACCAAGAGGCCTGTAACCCTAAAGTATGTGTGGAAATAGAATTCCAGATTCCAGATTAGCCCTTATAATATGTCCATGTAGAATTTTTAGATTGGCGACCCCCATATCCCAGATTCTTTTTAACTCAGTAAGACTCCCAGTAGTTACCTGGCGACATGGAAGCACAAACTCTTATATATCAATACTCATAAGCCCAAAAGATCAGAAGGGCCCTGGAAACCAAGATTGCTGGATCCCCTTTAAGAATACGTCCTAAATATTTGGGAACACCTATTCCCAAGTTACGAATATCAATCTAAAATTCCATTACTAATCTCTGGATTAGGAGATAAATATGAAGTCAGAAATTACACGAAAAAAGGCGACATAATTCATTGGGTTGGGGAATCTGGCCTTAGAGCCTCCTGCAAAAGAAGCCGAGCAGATGTCCAGATTCTCTGTTACAACTAATAAGAAGAGAAGCAGGTTCCTGGGAATCAGTAATGAGAGATTTGTGGGACGTATATAGGAATTAGTTCTGAAAAGTGTGGGTTCTGGGACTCCAAATTCCTGATTGGCATTTCGAAAATTCCTGTAGGCTTCTAGGTATGAGAACTACCTTAAGCCAGGGAAAAATTGACAACTAACCAGAAGTTTGCTGGTCACATGCAAACTGTTTTTCCTTGTTCCACATTGGTAACATGAGTAGAAGCTTTCTGGGGCCCAAGATTCCTGTTTCATTCACAAAAGAACGACCAGATGTTTCCCCGTTCCCTAGAAATCCAGACACGTGGCTCCCAATAGAAAGACTCCAGAATATTCTTATGGAGTTGTAAACCAAGACCCTGGTGCCCTCCCAAAAACACCCTCTAAACATGGTGCAACATCTAAACCCAAGGTCCTAATTCCAAATAGCTGAACTACCATAACTTTCGGGAGTACGATGTAACCCTGAACTCACGGCTTACATTCGAATACCCTGAGATGATTACTTGTGTCCTGGAATTTGGCACTAGAGGATCTAGAATCTAAATGGACTTGTAGTGCCATATTTTCATTTAAACAATCGTGAGGACCAGAATATTGTGGGACATCTCGAATGAGTGATTCCTAATACACACATAGGAAACAGCTCTGAAAAATACGGTGACGTCGAAGGGCGAGTCTTGTAGGCTGTACCAAGATGCCCTGAACATTTTTGGAATTGAGGACTCGTGTAACCCAGAATCGTTATTCTTCCTTAGCAAGAGTCCGTGTACTTTCCTGTATATGAGGACTCCCATTTCCAGATTTGTGCTTCAAAACCCTGATACGTTTTTCTCCCTTAGTAAGACTCCATGTAGGTTTTTGGGATTTGAGGACTCATGTAATCCAGATT
>NW_006954951.1:11632-23489 GCF_000164805.1 Carlito syrichta
TAATTTTCAGCAATACCCGAGATATTTCCTGATGAACATAGAAATCCAGTTGTTTGGATATCAATAGAAAGACTTCCATATATTACCTGGGAACTGTAATCCAAGTTTCCAGGTTTCCCTTAACAAGACATCGTAATAATGTGGAATATTCTAAACCCAATATCCCAATTGCTACCAGCCTGACCGCAGGTAATTTTGGTATTTTGAAGTAACCTGAAGCTAGGGATTTTGTCGCAAAATGCCAGTTTATACCTGAGGAACTGGATTATAGCCAAAGATGTTCATAAGAATCAAACGACACTGTAGGTCCAAATTCTCGATTACAACTATCGTAAGGACCGGAATCTTCTTGAATCTGTAATAAGAGATTTTAGGTGTCCTCCCAGCAAGTAGCTCTGACAAATGGAAGGACCTACAAGACCAGATTCCTAATTAAACCTTAACAAGAGGCCATATATATATTGACGATTGAGGAACCCTGAACCCGCATTCTCTTCTCATACTCATCAAGATGCCCTGATTTTCCCTGGCGATCTGGATTCCAAAATTCTGTATGCAAATAAGCAGATGCGCAGTGTTTCCCAGGGATGTGGAATCCATGATTTCTGGTTACCTTTAAATATATATACTACATGCTTATCAACCTCAAAACCCCAAGGCCTTAGCAAGTAGATGCACGAACGGAAGTTTTACAGGGTACATCTTAACACTAGAGTTACACACATATATGGCGAGATGATGACTTAAACCTGTAATCTGGCTTTAGTTGTGCCGAGAAACCCAACTGAATTGCACGTACTGGTTCTTGGTTTCAACAATCAATTGGACCAGAAGTTTGCTGGTAATCATTAATGACACTTGTCTTTTACAAGTGGCAATTTGTTCTGAAGAATTTGGAGAACAAGACTCCCAGATTCCAGATAAGCACTTATAATGGAGAGCTGTAGAAATGGATTGAGGCCTTCCATAACCAACATTCCTTTTTGTATTATCAGGAAGATGCCCGGACATTTTCTGGTGATGTAGAAGTCCAAACTCTTACATAACAACACTCATACGCCCGGAAGTTTCCCAGGGACCTGGAATCGAATATTGCTTGTTTCCTCTTAAGAATGCATGCTAAATATGTGGGAATCCCTAATCCCATATTCTCGATGTGAAAATGAATGTCCAACAATAATTTCTGCCCTACGAGTTAAACCTGAAGCCAGTGATCACATTAACAAATTGCGGATGATTGCATGGAATGTGAAATCTGGCCTAACAGGACCCTGTGAAACAATTAGACCAGTATGCCAGATTCTCTGTTACAACTAGCAAGAGTGGCAACAAGTTCCTGGGGATAGGCAATGCCTGGTTCATTGTATGCATGTAGGACTTTGCTCTGAATAATATGAGATCTAGGACTCCCAGTTTTCAGATTAGCATTTGTTAAAGTCCATATCTTTTCCTAGGTATGAACACCACCTAAAGCCACGGATAGTTTAGCAAATGCCCAGATGTTTGCAAGTTACATGGAAACCGAGTTTCCTGGTTCCTCTTTAGTAAAGCATGTAGAATCTTTCAAGGGACACAGTGACCGAGATTCCTATTTCCTTCTAAGCAAAACGACGAGATGTTTACTGATGGCCTGGAAGTCCAGACTCTTGTATACCCATAGAAAGATGACAAGAATATGCCTGGGGACGTGGAATCTAAGATTCCTGGCTCCCTCCCAATAATACCTCCTAAAAAAATTGAACACATAAACCCAAAGTCCTAATAATGAACAACGGAGCCAATGAAGTTTCTGGAGTACGAGGAAACACTCGGGTCAGGGCTTACATACAAAAAATCAAACGGAATTACTGATGTCCTGGATCTGGAATCAGAGGTTCTGAGTATCTAAATGGACTTGTAGTGCCAGATTCTTGTTCACAACTATCAAGAGTACCAGAGTGCTACTGGAGTCCAGGAATGATTGTTTCGTAATATCCACCTAACAAATAGCTCTAAAACATGAGAGGTGCTTGAAGTCCGGATCTTGTTTAGCCCTTAGCAAGACGCACTGTAGATTTTCATTATTTAGGACTCATGAAGCCCTGATTCCTTATTCATCCTTCGCAAGAGTCATGAATTTGCCTGTATATGAGGACTCCCATTACCCAGATTCCTTCTTCATTCTCAGAAAGACACCGAGATAATTCATGGTGATGTAGAATTCAAGTTGTATGGATATCAATTGAAAGACCCCCGATGTTTCCTGGGCAAATGGAATCAAAGATTCTTGATTCACTTGTAGAAGACACTCTAACCATATGTGGACTTAGAAGTCCAGATTCCTGATTAAACATTATCAAGAGGCCCTTTAGTCTTAGTCGCATTGGAACTCCAAGATCCCAGATTCCCTTTCGTTCTCAGCAAGATTCCTTGAATTTCCCTGTCGATGTGTTTTCCAAAACTCTGTATACAAAAAGAGAGATACCCACAGGTTTCCTAGGGATGGGGAATCTGTGATTCCTCATTATCTTTAAACATACTTACTAAACATTTGGCAACTGCAAAACGCTCGGCCCCTCTCAAAAAAAAGGACAAACGGAAGTTTGAGAATTACAAAGTTCATCTTGAGACCAAGAGTTACATCCAAATATGACAAGATGATCCTTTGTATGCTGGAATTTGGCCTTAGTTGTCCCGAGGAACCTAAGGGACTTGTACTGCCAGATACCCGTTTAGAACTATCAAGAGGAGCAGAATGTTGCCGGAGTCCTGAATTGAATGATTCCTAATATCCACATGCAAAATAGCTCGAAAACATGAGGGGAGCTTGAGGCCCTGATTCTTGTTTGTCCAGAAACAAGACGTCCTGAGAATTTTTTCGGACTGAAGACTCGTGTAACACAGATTCCTTATTCTTCCTTCACTGGAGGCCGTGTAGTGTCCTGTATATGCGGACTTCCTTTCCCCAGATACCTGTTTTGAAACCCTAATTCTTGTTTAGCCCTTAGCAAGATGCCATATAGATTTTGTGATTGAGAAACAGTGTAAAACAGATTTCTTATTTTTCCTTAGCAAGAGGCCTCGACGTTTCCTGTTATGAGGAGTATTACCCACATTCCTGCTTCGAATCCCTTATTCTTGTTTAGCCCTTAGCAAGAGGCCCTGTAGTTCTTTTTGGATAGAGAACACGTGTAACCCAGATTCCTTATTCTTTCTTAGCAAAAGACGGTGTAATTTCCTGTATTTGAAGACCCCATTTCCACAGATTCATGCTTCAAAAACCCTGATTCGTGTTTAGTCCTTAACAAGAGGCTCTGAAGTTTGTTATGGATTGATGACACGAGCAACCCAGATTCCTTATTCTTTCTTAGCAATAGGCAGTCCAGTTTCCTGTATTTGAGGACTCCCACTACCCAGATTCCTACATTAGAAACATGATTCATGGTTACCTCTTACTAAGACGACCTGTGGATTTTTGGGCTGAGATCTCGTGCAAACAAAATTGCATATTCTTCCTTAGCAAGAGGCCATGTAGTTTCCTGTATATGAGGACTCCCGTTACCCAGATTCCTGCTTCATTCTCAGCAAGGCACTGAGATATTTCCTGGTAACCCAGAATTTCAGTTATTTTGATATCAATAGAAAGACTCCCATAAGGTTATTGGGTACCTGGAATCTAAGATTCCTCATTCCCCTTAACAAGACCTCCCCAAATATGAAATCTTCTAAATCCAATGTCCCAATTCCACCAGGCTGACCACAAGAAATTTCTGTAGTTTGAGGTAACCTGAATCTATGGATTTTGTACCAATATGCCATTTGATTCCTGGGGTACCTGATTATGGTTCAAGATGTTCATAAGACACAAAAGGATATTTGGACCAGATCCTTGATTACAACTATCAAGAGAATAGAATGTTCCTGGGGATCTGTAATGACAGATTAAGGGTATATACAGAGCTAGCAGCTCTGAAAAATGTATGGGCCCTGAAGCCCAGATTGCTGATTAAACCTTATAAAGAGGCCCTGGAGATCTGGCGAATGAGAACTCCTATAACCGGATTTCCTTTTCGTTCTCAGCAAGATGCCTGAATTTCCCTCGTTATGTGGATCCACATACTCTGTATACAAATAGGCAGATGCTCAGAAATAACCTAGGTTCGTGGAATCCATGAATCCTGGTTACCCTTAAAAGTATGTATTAAATATTTGGCAACCTGAAAACACTGAGACCCTGTCAAAATAGAAGGACAAACAGAAGTTTTAAGATTAAAAGATATATCTTAAGGTGATAGATACATACAAATATGGCGATAAGATTCTTTGTGTCCTGGAATCTGCCCTTTTTTGTCCTGAGGAACCCAACCGACTTGTATGTCCACATTCTCAGTTACAACTATGAAGAAGACCAGAAAGTTGCTGAGAATCTATACTGACAAAACTGTCATATCCAAGAGGCCTGTAGCCCTAAATTATGTGTGGAAATAGAATCCCAGATTCCAGATTAGCCCTTATAATATGTCCATTTAGAATTCTTAGATTGGTGACCCCCATAACCCAGATTCTTTTGTTCTCTACGACTCCTGGAAGTTACCTGGCGACGTGTAAGTTCAAGCTTTTATATACCAATACTCATAAGCCCAAGGGGTCAGAAGGGCCCTGGAATCCAAGATTGCTGGATCCCCTTTAAGAATACGTCCTAAATAATTGGAACACCTAATCCCAAGTTATGAATATCAATCCAAAATTCCAGTAGTAGTTTCTGGATTAGGAGGTAAACCTGAAGTCAGAAATTAAACGAAAAATGGCGACATAATTCCTTGGGTTGGGGAATCTGGCCTTACAGCCTCCTGCAAAAAAAGCTGAGCAGATGGCCAGATTCTCTGTTACAACTAAGAAAGGAGAAGCAGGTTCCTGGGAATCGGTAATGATTGATATGTGCTACATATACAGGAATTAATTCTGAAAAGTGTGGTTCTGGGACTCCAAATTCCTGATTGGCATTTAGAAAATTCCTGTAGGTTACTACGTTTGAGAACTAACTTAAGCCACGGAAAAATTAACAACTGTTCAGAGGTTTGCTGGTCACATGTAAATTGATTTTACTTGTTCCATATTGGTAACATGAGTACAATCTTTCTGGGGACACAGTGTCCGAGATTCCTGGTACGTTCTCAGAAGAATGAACAGATGTTTCCCCCTTCCCTAGATGTCCAGACACATGGCTCCCAATAGAAAGACTCCAGAACGCTCCTGTGGACTTGTAAACCAAGAACCTGGTACCCTCCCAAAAATACCTTCTAAACATGGTGAAACATCTAAACCCAAGGTCCTAATTCCGAATAGCTGAACTACCAGAAGTTTCTAGAGTACGAGGTAACCCTGAACTCAGGGCTTACATTCAAAAAACCCGAGATGATTACTTGTGTACTGGAGTTTGGCATTAGAGGATCCAGAATCTAAATGGACTTGTAGTGCCATATTTTCGTTTAAACATTTGAGAGGACCAGAATATTGCAGGACTTCTGGAATGAGTGATTCCTGATATGCACATAGGAAACAGCTCTGAAAAATATGGGGACGTCGAAGTAAGCATCTTGTTGGCCTTCCCAAGTTGCCCTGAACATTTTTGGAATTGATGACTCGTGCAACCCGGATTCATTATTCTTCCTTAGCAAGAGCCCATGTAGTTTCCTGTATATGAGTACTCTCATTTCCAGATACTTGCTTCAATATCCTGACTCTTGTTTAGCCCTTAGCAAGATGCCCAGTAGATTTTTGGCATTGAGGACTCGTGAAAACCAGATTCCTTATCCTTTCGTAGGTAGAGGCTGTGTAGTTTCCGGTATATGAAGACGCCCATTACCGATATTCCTGCTTCGAATCCCTGATTCCTGTTTAGCCCTTAGAAAGACGCCCTGTAGATTTTTCGGATCGAGGACATGTGTAACCCAGATTCCATTTTCGTCCTTAGCAAGAGGTTGTGAAGTTTCCTTTATATGAGGACTTCCATTCCCCAGATTCGTGCTTCAAATCTCTGATACATTTTTACCCTTAGTAAGATTCCCTGTAGGTTTTTGGGACTTGAGGACTCATGTAGCCCAATTCCTTATTCTTCCATAGTAAGAGGACATGTAATTTCCTGTATATGAGGACTCCCATTATGCAAATTCCTGCTGAATTCTCAGCAATAGCCGAGATATTTCTTGATTGACATGGAATTCCCGTTGTTTGGATATCAATAGAAAGACTCCCATAACTGGGAACTGTAATCTAAGTTTCCAGGTTCACCTTAACAAGACATTGCACAAATGTGGAATATTCTAAACCCAATATCCCAATTCCCACCAGCCTGACCACAGGAAATTTCAGTATTTTGAGGTAACCTGAAGTGAAGAATTTTGTCCCAAAATGCCAGTTCATTCCTGGGGAACTGGATTATGGTGGAAGATGATCATAAAATCAAATGAAACCGTAGGTCCAGATCCTGGATGACAGTTATCGAAGGACCAGAATCTTCTTGGATCTGTAATAAGAGAGTTTAAGTATCCAAGCAGAAAGTATCTCTAAAAAATGGAAGGACCTACAAGCCCAGTTTCCTCATTAAACCTTATCAAGAAGCTACATAGTTTTTGAGGATTGAGGACACCTGAACCTGCATTCTCTTCTCATTCTCAGTAAGATGCCCTGATTTTCCCTGGCGATCTGGATTCAAAATTCTGTATGCAAATAGACAGATGCCCAGCTGTTTCCCAGGGACGTGGAATCAGTGATACCTGGTTACCTTTAAAATATGTTCTACATGCTTAGCAACTTCAAAACCCCCAGGCCCTATCAAAGAGATTCACAAACGGAAGTTTTAGGATTACAGGGTACATCTTAAGACAAGAGTAACACATAAATATAGCGAGATGATGCCTCAGTCCTATAATCTGCCTTTAGTTGTGCCAAGAAACCCAACTGAATTGTACGGACTGGTTCTTGGTTACAACAACCAAGAGGACCAGAAGTTGCTGGGAATCTATAATGACACTTGTCCTTTCTAAGTGACAACGTGCTCTGAAGAATTTGGAGAACTAGAAGCACAGATTGAAGATAAGCCCTTATAACAGAGCGCTGTAGAAATGGATTGAGGCCTCCTATAACCCACATTCCGTTTCTTATTATCAGGAAGACGCCCAGATGTGTTCTTGGGACGTGGAAGTACAAACTCTTACATACCAATACACATACGCCAAGAAGTTTCCCAGGGAACTGGAATCGAAGATTGCTGGGTCCCCCTTAAGAATACATCCTAAATATGTGGGAACCCCTAATCCCATATGCTCAATGCAAAAACGAATGTCTCACGGTAGTTTCTGGATTACGAGGTAAACTTGAATCCAGTGATCACATTAACAAATGGCAGATGATTGCGTGTAATGTGGAATCTCTCCTTACAGGACCCTGTGAAGCAAACGGGCCAGTAGGCCAGATTCTCAGTTACAACTATCAAGAGGCACAACACATTCCGGGGGAACGGCAATGCCCGATTTGTGGTAGATATCGAGGAAGTTGCTCTGAATAACATGAGAAACAGGACTCCCTGATTCCAGATTAGCATTTGCTAAAGTCCCTGTCGATTCCTAGGTATGAGCACTGCCTTATGCCACGGATAATTTAGCAAATTTCCCAGATGTTTGCAAGTTACATGGAAACCGAGTTTCCTGGTTCCTCTTTAGTAAAGCATGTATAAACTTTCATGGGACACAGTGACCCAGATTCCTATTTCATTCTAAGCAAAACGATGAGATGATTCCTGATGGCCTGGAAGTCCAGACCCTTATATTCCCATACAAAGATGACAAGAATATGCCTGGGGACGTGGAATCTAAGATTCCTCGTTCCCTCCCAATAAAACCTCCAAAAAAAATAGAACAACTAAACCCAAAGTCCTAATAACGAAGAGCGGAGCCATTGAAGGTTTTGGAGTACAAGGTAACACTGAAATCAGGGCTTAAATACAAAAATTTCTAGAGAATTACATGTGTAGTGTATCAGGAATAAGAGGTTCCGAGTACCTAAATGGACTTGTATTGCCAGATTCTCGTGCACAACTATCAAGAGTATCAGAGTGTTGCTGGAGTCCAGGAATGATGATTCGTAATATCCACATAACAAATAGCTCTAAAACATGAGGGGTGCTCGAAACCCTGATCTTGTTTAGCCCTTAGCAAGACGCAGTGTAGATTTTTGGTATTGAGGACCCATGTAGCCCAGATACCTTATTCAACCTTCGCAAGAGTCATGAAGTTTCCTGTATATGAGAACTCCCATTACCCAGATTCCTGCTTAATTCTCAGCAAGACACCAAGATATTTCGTGGTGATGTAGAATTCAAGTTGTGTGGATATCAAATGAAAGACACCCAGAAGTTTCCTGGGCAATTGGAATCCAAGATTCCTGGTTCCCTTGTACAAGACACGCTAGCAATATTGGGACCTACAAGCCCAGATTCCTGATTAAACCTCATTCAGATGGCCTGTAGACTTCAGCGAATGTGAACTCCAGAACCCGGATTCCCTTTTAGTTGTCAGCAAGATGCCTTGATTTTCCCTATCGAAGAGTATTCCCAAACTCTGTATACAAAAAGACAGACGCCCACAAGTTTCCTAGGGACGGGGAATCCGTGATTCCTGGTTACCTTTAAAAATACTTACTAAACATTTGGCAACAGCAAAACCCTCGGCCCCTCTCAAAATAAAAGGAGAAAGGGAAGATTGAGATTTACAAGGTTCATCTTGAGACCAAGAGTTACATCCAAATATGGGATGATGATCAATTTTTAGCTGGAATTTCCCCTTAGTTGTCCCGAGGAATCTCACGGACTTGTCGTGCCAGATACCCGTTTAGAACTATCAAGAGGACCAGAATGTACCTGGAGTCCTGAATTGACTGATTTCTAATATCCACATTCTAAACAGCTCCAAAACATGAGGGGAGCTCGAAACCCTGATTCTTGTTTGTCCAGTAGCAAGATGCCCTGAGAATTTTTTCGGATGGAGGACTCGTGTAACACAGATTTTTTATTCTTCCTTCACTGGAGGCTGTGCAGTTTCCTGTATGTGAGGACTCCTTTTCTCCAGATTCCTGTTTTGAAACCCTGATTCTTATTTACCCCTTAGCAAGACACCATGTAAATTTTGTGATTGAGGAACCGGGTAAAACAGATTCCTTATTTTTCCTAAGCAAGAGAACTCGAAATTTCCTGTTATGAGGAGTATTACCCACATTCCCGCTTCGAATCCCTTTTTCTTGTTTAGCCCTTAGCAAGAGGCCCTGTGGTTTTTTTATGATAGAGAACACATGTAACCCATATTCCTTATTCTTTCTTAGCAAAAGTTCGTGTATTTGCCTGTATATGAAGACCCCATTTCCACAGATTCATGCTTCAAAAACCCTGATTCGTGTTTAGTCCTTAGCAAGACGCCAAGAAGTTTCTTAGGGATTGAGGACACGTGTAATGCAGATTCCTAATTCTTACTTAGCAATAGGCAGTCCAGTTTCCTGTATTTCAGGACTCCCACTACCCAGATTCCTACATTAAAACCTGATTCATTGTTACCTCTTAGTAAGACGTCCTGTGAATTTTTCGTCTGAGGACTCATGCAACCAAAATTCCTTATTCTTCCTTAGAAAGAGGCCGTGTAGTTTCTTGTATATGGGTCTCCCATTACCCAGATTCGTGATTCATTCTCAGCAAGGCACTGAGTTATTTCCTGGTGACCCAGAATTCCAGTTGTTTGGATATCAAGAGAAAGACTCCCATAAGGTTATTGGGGGACTGGAATTCAAGATTCCTCGTTTTCCTTGAGAAGACCACCCCAAAATGTAGAATTTCCTAAACCCAATATCCCAATTCCCACCTTCCTGACCACAAGAAATTTCTGTAGTTTGAGGTAACCTGAATCTATGGATTTTGTACCAATATGCCATTTGATTCCTGGGATACCTGATTATGGTCCTAGATGTTCATAAGACACAAAAGAATATTTGGGCCAGATCCTCGATTACAACTATCAAGAGAATAGAATGTTACTGGGGATCTGTAGTGACCGATTAAGTGTATGTATGGAGCTAGTAGCTCTGAAAAATGTAGGGACCCTGAATCCCAGATTGCTCTTTAAACCTTATTAAGAGGCCCTGTAGATTCCGGCGAATGAGAACTCCTAGAACAGGATTTCCTTTTTTTTCTAAGCAAGATGCTCTGATTTTCACTCATAACGTGGATCCAAAAATTCTGTATACAAATAGGCAGATGCCCAGAAATTACCTAGGGTAGTGGAATACATGAATCCTGGTTACCCTTAAAAGTATGTAATAAATAGTTGCCAACCTCAATATACCAGGAACCTATCGGAATAGAAGGACAAACAGACATTTTAGGAATACAGGGTAAATCTTAAGGCGATAGTTACATACAAATATGGTGATAAGATTATTTTGGTCCTGGAATCTGCCCTTTGTTGTCGTGAGGAACCCAACGAACTTGAGGGTTCACATTCTCGGTTACAACTATCAAGAAAACCAGAAGGTTGCTGAGAATGTTTAATGACAAAATTGTCATATCCAAGAGGCCTGTAGCCCTAAATAATGTGTTGAAATAGAAACCGAGATTCCAGATGAGCCCTTATAATATATCCTTGTAGAATTCTTGGAGTGGTGAGCCCTTAACCCAGATTCTATTTGTTCTCAGTAAGACTCCTGAAAGTTACCTAGCGATGTGGAATACAAACTCTTATATACATATACTCAAAAGCCCAAAAGATAAGAGGGGCCCTGGAATCCAAGATTTCTGGATCCCCTTTAAGAAAACGTCCTAAATATTTGGGAACACCTAATCCCAAGTTAAAATTCCAGTAGTAGTTTCTGGATTAGGAGGTAAACCTGATGTCAGAAATTACACGAAAAATGGAGAGATGATTCCTTCGGTTGTGGAATCTGGTCTTACAGTCTCCTGTAATAAAAACCGAGCAGATGGCCAGATTCACTGCTCTAAATAAGAAGAGAAGCAGCAGGTTTCTGAGAATTGGTAATGACAGATTTGTGGTACGTATACAGGAATTAGTTCTGAAAAGTGTGGGGACTGGGACTCCTAATTCCTGATTAGCATTTAAAAAATTCCTGTAGACTTCAAGGTATGAGAACTACCTAAAGCCAGGGAAAAATTAACAACTGCCCAGAAGTTTTCTGGTCACATGCAAACTGATTTTCCTTTTTCCACATTGGTAACATGAGTAGAAGCTTTCTGGGGACATAGTGTCCGAAATTCCTGTTTCGTTCTCAGAAGAACAACCAGATTTTTCCCCGTTCCCTAGAAGTCCAGACGCGTGACTCCCAATAGAAAGACTCCAGAATGTCCCTATGGACTTGTAAACCAAGACCCTGGTGCCCTTTCAAAAATACCTTGTAAACCTGGTGCAACATCTTAACCCTAGGTCCTAATTCCGAAAAGATGAAGTATCAGAAGTTTCTGGCATATGAGGTAACACTGAACTCAGGCTTACATTCAAAAAACCCGAGATGATTGCTTGTGTTCTGGAATTTGGCGTTAGAGGATCCAGAATCTAAATGGACTTGTACTTCCATATTTTCGTTTAAACTATTGAGAGGACCAGAATATCGCAGGACTTCTGGAATGATTGATTCCTAATAAGCACATAGGAAACAACTCTGAAAAATAAGGGGACTTCGAAGTCTGAGCCTTGTAGGCCTTACCAAGATGCCCTGAACACTTTGGAATTGAGGACTCATGTAAACCAGATTCGTTATTCTTCCTTAGCAAGATCCTGTGTAGTTTCCTGTATATGAGGACTCCCATTCCCCAGATTCTTGCTTC
>NW_006954951.1:23517-30301 GCF_000164805.1 Carlito syrichta
TGACTCAGTCTGTAATCCCACGCCTTTGGGAGGCTGAGGTGAGTGGATTGCCTGAGCCCATGGGTTCGAGACCTGCCTGGGCAGCGAGACCTCATCTCTACAATAAATCAAAAAATCAGCTGGGCGTGGTAGCGCATGCCTGTAATTCCAGCTACTCGGAAGGCAGAGGCGGAAGGATCACCAGAGTCCAGCAGGTCGAGGCTACGGTGGCCGGAAGTGGCCACTACACTCCAGTCTGGGCGACTGAGTGAGACTCCAACTCAAAAAAAAAACAAAAAACAAAACAAAACCCTATTTCTTGTTAAACCCTTAGAAGGACGCCCTGTAGATTTTTAGGTTCTAGGATATGTGTAATGCCCAATTTGTGGTATGCATATGGAACGTTCCTCTGAATAATATAGGGTCCAGGGCTCCCAGATTCCAGATTAGCATTTAGCTAAAGTTCCTGTGGATTCCTAGGTATGAGCACTGCCTTAAGCAAGGGATAAGTTAGCAATTGCACAGATGTTTGCAAGTTACATGGAAACCGAGTTTCCTGGTTTCTCTTTAGTAACACGTGTAGAAACTTTCAAGGGCCACAGTGACCCAGATTTCTATTTCGTTCTAAGCAAAATGACGACATGTTTCCTGTTGAACATGGAAGTCCAGACTATTGTATACCCATAAAAGGATGACAAGATACACCTGGGAAGGTGGAATCTAAGACTCCTGTTTGCCTCCAAAAATACCTCCTAAAAAATTGAACACCTAAACCCAAAGTCCTAATTCCAAACTGCGGGGCCACTGAAGTTTCTGGAGTACGAGGTAACACTGAAATCATGGCTTATATACAAAATTCCGAGCGGATTACTTGTGTCCTGGAATCTGGAACCAGAGGTTCCACGTATCTAAATGGACTTCTAGTGACAGATTCTCCTTCACAACTATCAAGAGTACCAGAGTGTTGCTGGAGTCCAGGAATGATTGATTCGTAATATCCACATAACAAATAACGGTAAAAAATGAGGAGTGCTCGAAGTCCTGATCTTGTTTAGCCCTTAGCAAGACGCCCTCTAGATTTTCGGTATTGAGGACTCATGTAATCCAGATTCCTTATTCATCCTTAGCAAGAGGCAAGCAGTTTCCTGTATCTGAGGAATGCTATTACCTAGATTCCTACTTCATTCTCAGCAAGGCACCGAGACATTTCATGGTGATGTAGAAATAAAGTTTTTTGGATATCAATAGAAAGACTCCCAGAAGTTTCCTGGGGAATTGAAATCCAAGATTTTTGGTTCCCTTGTCCAAGACACACTAACAAAGTGGGGCCTCTAAGCCCAGATTCCTGATTAAACCTTATCAAGAAGCCTTGTAGACTTCTGCGATAGAGAACCCTAAGAATCCGGATTCCCTTTTCGTTCTCAGAAAGATGCCTTGATTTTCACTGTTGATGTGGATTCCAAAACTCTGTATAAAAAAGACAGATGCCCACAAGTTTCCTAGGGACGGGGAATCAATGATTCCTGGTTACCTTTAAAAATACTTACTAAACATTTGGCGACTGGAAAACCCTCGGCCCCCTTAAAATAAAAGGACAAACGGAAGTTTGAGAATTAGGTGGTTAATCATAAGACCAGAGTTACAGCCAAATATGGCAAGATGATCCTTTTTGTCCTGGAATCTGGCCTTAGTTGTCCCATGGAACCTAACATCCTTGTAGTGCCAGATACCCGTTTACAACTATTAAGAGGACCAGAATGTTGTTGGAGCCCTGAATTGACTGATTCATAATATCCACATGCTAAATAACTCTACAACATGAGTTTAGCTCGAAGCCCTGATTGCTGTTTGTCCCATACCAAGATGCCCTGAGAATTTTTTTGATTTGAGGACTCATGTAATACAGATTCCTTATTCTTCCTTCGCTAAAGACTGTGTAGTGTCCTGTATATGAGGACTCCCTCTCCCCAGATTCCTGTTTTGAAACTCTGATTCTTTTTTAGCCCTTAGCAAGACACCATGTAGATTTTGTGATTGAGGAACCGTGTAAAACAGATTCCTTATTTTTCCTTAGCAAGAAGCCACGAAGTTTCCTGTAATAAGGACTATTACCCACATTCCTGTTCAAATCCCTGAATCTTGTTTAGCCCTTAGTAAGGCACCCTGTAGATTTTTGGGGATTGAGATCATGTGTAACCCAGATTCATTATTCTTTCTTATCAAAAGGGTGTGTAATTGCCTTTATATGAGGACTCCATTTCCACAGATTCATGCATCAAAAACCCTGATATGTGTTTTTCCCTTAGGAAGAAGCCCCAAATTTTTTTTGGATTGAAGACACATGTAACCATATTCTGTATTCTTTCTTAGCAATAGGCAGTGCAGTTTCCTGTATATGATTACTCCCATTACCCAGATTCCTTTTTCAAAAACCGGATTCTTGGTTACCTCTTAGAAAGACGCCTTGTGGAATATTGGGGTTGAGGACTAGTGCAACCAACATTCCTTATTCTTCCTTAGGAAGAGGCCATTTAGTTTCCTGTATATGGAGACTCCCATTACCCAGATTCCTGCTTCATTCTCAGCAAGGCACTGAGACTTTTCCTGGTGACATAGAATTCCAGTTGTTTGAATATCAAGAGAGACTCCATAAGGTTCCTGGGGAACTGGAATCCAAGATTCCTGGTTCCCCTTAACAAGAACACCCCAAAATGTGGAATCTTCTAAACCCAATGTCCCAATTCCCACCAGCCCGACTACGAGAAATTTATGTAGTTGAAGTAACCTGATCGAGGGATTTTGTACCAATATGCCATTTGATTCCTGGGGTACCTGATTACGGTCATAGATGTTGCTAGGACACTAAAGGAATTGTAGGGCCAGATTCCCGATTACAACTATCAAGAGGACCACAAAGTTCCTGGTGATCTCTAATGACAGAATTAGGTTATCCACGGAGCAAGTAGCTCTGAAAAATGTAGTGACCTAGAAGCGCAGAATGCTGATTAAACCATATGAACAGGCCCCGTAAATTCTGGCGAATGAAGACTCCTAGAACTGGATTTCCTTTTCGTTATCAGCAAGTTGCCGTGATTTTCCCTCATGATGTGGATAACAAAACTCTGTATACAAATGGGCGATGCCCAGAAGTTTCCCATGGATGTGGAATCTATGAATTCTGATTACCCTTAAAAGGACCTAATAAATATTTGGCAATCTCCAGTTGCCAGGCCCCTAACCGAATTGAAAGACAAACGGAAGTTTTAGAAATACCAGGTACATCTTAAGATCAGTGTTACATACAAATATGGTGAAAAGGTTCTCTGGGTCCTGGAATCTGCCCTTTGTTGTCCCAAGGAACCAAATGTACTTGTACGTCCACATTCTCGGTTACAACTATCAAGAAGAACAGAAGGTTGCTGAGAATCTATAATGACAAAATTGTCATATCCAAGAGGCCTGTAGCACTAAATAATGTGGGGAATTAGAAGCCCAGATTCCAGATTAGCCCTTATAATGTGGCCATGTAGACTTCTTGGATTGGCAAGCCACCTAACCCAGATTATTTGTGTTCTCAGTAAGACGCCCAGGCGTTACTTGGCGATGTGGAAGTAAAATCTTTTATATACCAATATTCATTCGTCCAAAAGGTAAGATGGGCCCTGGAATCCAAGATTGCTGGATCCCCTTTAAGAATATGTCCTCAATATGTGGGAACTCCTAATCCCAAGTTACAAAATCAATGTAAAATTTCAGCAGTAGTTTCTGGATTAGGAGGTAATCCTGAAGCCAGAAACTACACTAAAAATGGCGAAATGATTCATTGGGTTGTGGAATCTTGCCTTACAGCCTACTGCAAAAAAAGCCAAGCACATGGACAGATTCTAGATTACAACTAAGAAGAAGAGTAGCTGGTTCCTGGTGTTTGGGAATGACAGATCTGTGGTACAGATATAGGAATTAGCTCTGAAAAATGTGTGGACCAGGACGCCCAAATTCCGGATTTGCATTTAGAAAAATCCTGTATGCTTCTAGGTATGAGAACCTCCTTTAAGCCAGGGAAAAATTAGCCACAGCCCAGAATATTCTTGGTCACATGGAAACTGATGTTCCTCTTTCCACATTGGTATCATGAGTAGAACTTTCTAGGGACATAGTGTCTCCGATTTCTGTTTCGTTCTCAGCAATTCGACCAGATGTTTCCCAGTGCCCTGGAACCCAGACATGTGACTCCCAAGAGAAAGACTACAGAATGCTCCTGTGGACTTGGAATCCATTACCTTGGTTCCCTCCTCAAAATACCTTCTAATCATGGTGCAACATCCAAATCCAAGGTCCAAATTCCGAATAGCTGAGCTACCAGACGTTTCTGGAGTATGAAGTAACCCTGAAATCAGGGCCTACATTCAAAAACCCCGAGATGATTACTTGTTTCCTGGAATTTGGCGTTATAACATCCAGAATCTTAATGAACTTGTAGTGCCATATTTTCGTTTAAACTGTCAAGAGGCCCAGAATGTTGCTGGACTTCTGGAATGACTGATTTAAAATTTCCACATTGGAAACAGCTCTGAAAAATATGGGGATGTCCAAGCCCGGAGTCTTGTAGGCCTTAGCAAGATGCCCTGTACATTGTAGGAATTGAGAACTCATGTAACCCAGATTCTTTATTCTTCCTTAGCAAGAGCCTGTGTAGATTCCTGTATATGAGGTATCTCATTCCCCAGATTCCTGCTTCGAAATCCTGATTCTTTTTTAGCCCTTAGGAAGACGCCATTAGATTTTTGGCACTGAGGACTCGTGAAAACCAGATTCCTTATTCTTTCTTAGCAAGAGACTTTGTAGTTTCCTCTATATGAAGACTCCCCTTACCCAGAATCCTGCTTCGAAACTCTGATTCATGTTTAGCCCTTAGAAAGACACCCTGTAGATTTTTAGGACAGAGGACATGTGTAACCCAGATTCCTTATTCATCCTTAGCAAGAGGTTATGAATTTTCCTATATATGAAGACTCCCATTCCCTAGATTTATGCTTCAAATCCCTGATATATTTTTCTCCCTTAGTAAGACTCACTCTAGGTTTTTGATTTGAGGACTTGAGTATCCCAGATTCCTTATTCTTCCATAGCAAGAGGTCATGTAGTTTCACATATATGAGGACTTTCTTTACGCAGATTCCTGCTCCATTCTCAGCAATACCCGGGATATTTTCTGATGAATGTAGAATTCCTGTTGTTAGGATATAAATAGAAAGACTTCCATATAAGTAGCTGGGAACTGTAATTTCAAGTTACCAGATTCCCCTTAACAAGACATAGTAAAAATGTGGAATATTCTAAACCCAATATCCCAATTCCCACCAGCCTGACCACAAGAAATTTCGGTATTTTGAGGTAACAGGAAGCGAGGGATTTTGTCGCAAATTGCCAATTGATTCCTGGGGAACTGGATTATGGCCTAAGATGTTCATAAGAAACAAACGGAATTGTAGGTCCAGATGCTCGATTACAACTCTCAAGAGGACTGGAATCTTCTTGGATCTGTAATTAAGATTTCAGGTATTCATGCAGCAAGTTGCTCTGAAAAATTTAGGGAACTACAAGCCCAGATTCCTCATTAACTTATCAAGAGGACATATAAATTTTGATGATTGAGGACTCCCTGAACCCGGATTCTCTTCTCATTCTCAGAAAGATGCCCTGATTTTCCCTGGCGATCTGGATTCCAAAATCTGTATGAAAATAGACAAATGCCCAGCTTTTTCCCAGGAACGTGGAATCTGTGATTCCTATTTACATTTAAAAATAAGTCCGAATGCTTAACAGCCTCAAAACCCCCAGCCCTCATCAAATAGATGCACAAACGGAAGTTTTAGGATTACAGGGGAAATCTTAAGAGAATAGTTACACACAAATATGGCGAGATTATTCATTCAGTCCTGGAATCTGGTTTAGTTGTACCGAGGAAACCAACTGAATTTCAGAGACCGTTTCTTGGTTATACCAATCAAGAAGACCAGAAGACTGCGGGGAATCTATAATGACACTTGTCCTTTCCTAGTGGCAAGTTGCTCTGAAGTATTTGGAGCACTAGAAGCCCAGATTCCAGAAAGCGCTTATAATGCAGCACTGCAGAATTCAGGGATTGAGGCCTCCCATAACCCAGATTTCTTTTTTTATTATCAGGAAGACACTCTGACGTTTTCTGGTGATGTGGAAGGCCAAACTCTTACATACTAATACTCATAGGACCAGAAGTTTCCCAAGGACCTGGAATCCAAAATTGCTGTTTTCCACTTTAGAATACATCATAAATATGTTGGAACCCGTAATCCCACATTATGAATGCCAAAACGAATGTCCAGCAGTAGTTTCTGGACTATGAGTTAAACCTGAAGCCAGTGGTCACATTAACAAATGGCAGATGATCCTTGGATTGTGGAATCTGGCCTTACAATAGCCTGTGTAACAAATGGACCAGTAGGCCAGATTCTCAGTTACAACTATGAAGAGGCGCAGCATGTTCCTGGGGATCAGCAATGCCCGATTTGTGGTATGCATATAGCACATTGCTCTGAATAATATGGGGACCAGGACTCCCAGATTCCAGATTAGCATTTAGCTAAAGTCCCTGTCGATTCCTAAGTATGAGCACTGTCTTAAGCCAGCGATAAGTTAGCAATTGCCCAGATGTTTGCAAGTTACATGGAAACTGAGGTTCCTGGTTCCTCTTTGGTAACACGTGTAGAAACTTTCAAGGGACACAGAGACCCAGATTCCTATTTTGTTTAAGCAAAAGACGAGA
>NW_006954952.1:0-780 GCF_000164805.1 Carlito syrichta
CCAAGGCCATCCTCTCGCCTTGACCTCTGAATGCACCAGGATGAGAGGTGTAAGCCCCCATGACCAGCCTTCACACCCTCTTGGGGTTCTACTATGAGGCCTGCTCCCTTCAGACGAGCCGGGACCTTGGAAAGTCCAGCCATAGTCACCTGCCAAGCCCACCATGAGGGAGTGCCTGGCACAGAGGCCTGTCTCCACAGGGAAGCCCACCCCTCTGCCCACCTCAATCCCCAGGGTGGACCTGCTCATTTCCCTCAGAGCCACCTGACTCTCAAACCGTCAGGAGAGGGCCGGCCAGGCAACTCACGCCTGTATCCTTGGCATTTTGGGGAGGCCGAGATGGAAAGATGGCCAAAGCCCAGCAGCTGAGACCAGGCTGGGGACCATAGCAAGCCCCAACCTAGACACCAAGCAAAACCCAGAAAACCTTGGATGAGGACAGGCCTCAATGGGAGGATGGCCACCAGCCCAGAGTTCAAGACAAGGCAGGAAGACCAGGATGTCGACCAAATAGATTGCAGCAGTTTTGGAGGCCCAGGCAGAGAAGATGGGCCAAGTTGGGTGGTTTGAGAGCAGCCCGGGTAACCTAGTGAAGAAAGAAAAGAAAGAAAGAAATAAACAAACAAACAAAGAAAAGAAAGAAAGGGTGGAAAGAAGGAGGAAAGGAAAGAAAGAAAAGAAAGAAAGAAAAAAGAAAGACATCCATTCTCCAGCAGACATTCTACCCTCAATCCTTCCCCCCCGACCCCCATATATGAGGATTCCCAAGCTTGGAACCTT
>NW_006954953.1:0-633 GCF_000164805.1 Carlito syrichta
GACTGCCATGAGCTATGGTGCCCTGCCTGAACTCCCACGTTTCTTTGCCAGTGGTGCTGCAAAGGAACACCTTGGGATGGAGGCCACTGCATCCCCTGTAGCTGGGACAGTGGGCACCACCATGCATGACTCCAGTGTTTGGATTCTGGGGTGCAGTGTGATCTCACTATATTGCCGAGGCTGGTCTTGAACTTGTGGTCTCCAGTGGTCCCCTGACTTGGTCACCCAAAACCACAGCCTGATTGTCTTCTGATCCACCATCTTTTGGGAACTTTAAGCCCAAGGCTGGGGCCTCCTTCCCAAATGATTTATGTCTATTAACGATGATCCCAACTCCATACACAAATGGGTGATCTTTTTTTTCCTTTTATTTTATTTTTTTTGAGTCTGAGTCTCACTCCGTCACCCAAGTGGTAGGGCAGTGACTTGCTCCTGGCCAGCGCATCCTCAGCCCACTGGGATCCAGGAAGCCTTCCCCCCCAGGCCTTCTGAGAAGCCAGAACGACAGGCATGCACCAACATGCCCGGCTCATTTGGGACAGTGGGTAGAGGCGAGGTCTCATTGAGGTTCCCAGGTATGTCTTGAACCCACGAGATCATGCTGGCCACTGGCTTTGACCTCTGAAAGCACTG
>NW_006954954.1:0-4165 GCF_000164805.1 Carlito syrichta
TTTTAAGAACCCTGCCATTGAGGTCAGATTGAGTCCCAATAGCAAGGGCTTGTAGTTCCTGCTGGTATAATTCAAAACTACTTCTCAGATTTAAGAACTGTCACTGACTGTAACAGAATGTAGAAAGAACTAAGACCTCATTGAGATAAATCTTAAAAGGTATGAATATATTATAATTAAGTGGCATTATACCTTTTCATAGCTTTTATAGTTCTGTACTCTTTCCTCACCTTCTGACTATTTCTTTGCCATCTAGTTCTCTCATCTTTCTTCTTTATATTTAACTGCTAATCATAAAAACTGGTCTCCTTGTCTCCTTCCTTTGTCCTGCCTCCCAATCACATTTAATTAAAATAAAATATTTCCATAAAAATTAAATAAACCCTTCCTAGACTTTATCAAACTGTGTTTGAAAGTGAACACCTCATTTCATTCTACTGATATTTCTGATTGCTTGCTGTTGTCGTGATTATTATTTTTAATAAGGTCATTTGTGCATTTTCCAGTGTCTCAGTACTCAATATTCCTTTAGCTTTTCTTCCCCCTCAGAAAACATTTTCAGAGTCACCACACCTGTACATTCTGCTTAAAAGAATGAAGGTGATGTCAAGGAAATAGAGAAGGGGCAGATTTCAGAGCTACTGTAAAGGGAAAAAGACAAAGTTTTTTGCAACTGGCTGGATATAGAAGGAGAAAGTGACAAAGAGTCAAAGATGATATTCAAGCATGTAAGACTAGAAAACTCTTGTACTGTTAATAAATATAGAGAAACTGCAAAATGGAGTTATGTGGGAGAGTGTCCACCATTACCACAACATTGTCATCATAGACATAATTTTTAAACACTTACTGTGTGCCAGGAGTTCTACTAACCACTGCATATACTTTGTCTCATTTGACTCTCAAAATACACTGATGGAGGCATTATTAATCTCCAATTTAGAAAAGAACAACATAAGGCATAGAGAGAGTCAGTCGACCTGCTGGGCTCCGGCGATCCTTCCGCCTCAGCCTTCCAAGTAGCCAGAATTACAGGCAGGTGCTACCACACCCGGCTGATTTTTTTTGATTTATTGTAGAGATGAGGTCTCGCTGCCCAGGCGGGTCTCGAACCGCGGGCTCAGGCAATCCACTCATCTCAGCCTCCCAAAGGCGCGGGATTACAGGCTGAGCCACCGAGCCCGGCTGAGTCAGTTACTTTTACCAGATTCAAATGACTTGAAAATGGCAAGTCCTTAAAAAAGACTTTTCATAGAATGGGAAAGAAGTCAGATTTTAGAGCTTTAAAGAGGGAATGGAAAGTTATCAATAGGAAGCAATAGATATATGCAACTCATCTGGCGATTGCAATCCAGAGTAAGAAAGAAAAGATAATCCTCATCTTCAAGTTAAGGCTTCCTGTCAAAAGTAGATGCTGTTTTTATTACCATTTCCATATTTAAAGGCTTACAAAATGACATATAATTCAGAAACATTAACAATAGTGAAATGGGCATGACAAGATAAGATAGTTACAGGATCCTAAACAAAATGCTGCATACAAGTGTGTAAATAACTTTTAAGGCTGGTCTACCTGCTTGATTTAAACATTACAGCTACCAAACATATAAGAAACCTGACCAGTATACACACAAAAACGTCTATAAAATATAAGTATTCCAATAACACAAGAAAAGAAAACTTTTTCATGGCTTCAAAGTATGAAGTATCTTGCCTTATCTTTATAAAGTGAATGGTGAGTAATATATTACTTTCCTGAATGCCTTGGCAGTGAATACAATAGTAAACTCTGTAAGGCTGATTTTGTATGGTGTTCCTCTGCTCAACATAAAATTATAGCTATAAATGGCAATATAGTGAACATAGTGACATTAAAACAATATGTTCCAAGTATCCTACTTCAGTGTCACATAAATTAGATTTGTGCATTTTTTGTCAGCAAAAAAAGATGTGAACATAGATGATAGATTCAAGAAAAGGAGTTTATTGTTAATGTCGGAACAAAATTTTACACCAGAATTTATAGCCAGATCATAGAATTTAAGTTCTAGATAAAGTAACATTGAGGCTGCAGATCATCTTTTTTCATTCAAGACTCTTATTTTGATAAAAAAAGGTGGTGGGAGCTGGCCATAGAGGCCCACCTGAACGTTAGGGATCAAGGTGGGCTGTGGATCCTGAGACCACTAGGATGTGTTCAGGGGCTATTGGCCCATTTCCTCTTCCCTTTTTTGGTATTTAGCACATCCCATTAGAAGGAACTTTGCAGAGTGCTGAAGAGAAGTATTTCTCAGCTCAACACTGTGTTTCATGGTTTCATGCCTATAAAATAAAAAAGGGGGAGATGTTGGGAGTCGGCCACAGAGGCCCACCTGAACATTAGGGATCAAGGTGGGCCATGGACCCCGAGACCACTAGGATGCGTTCGGGAGCTGTTGGCCCCATTCCCTCCTTCCTTTTTCATTTTAGCCAAAAGGATCTCTGCCTACCTCAGCTGAAGGTTCTGTGACTGTAACAGGCATGACTCACTCTAGAAACTCATTGTTCCTGTTTCCCATGAACTGCGGTTTCACCTTAGGTATTAGATATAATTCAAACTCAGGTCACATTTGGAAGCCTTCTATACAGTACAAGCTTCTTTATAAGATATAAAAGTATATTTATAGAATTAGTATATACATATAAAGAACTGCTTCCAACTTTAGATGGTATAGATGATTATCTAGAGTTACTAGAAACAGCCCAGCACAAACTTTGGGCTGGGCCACATCCCTAAGGGCCCAGCGTGTACTTGGACTGGGCTGCATTCTTTTAAACCAGTTTTTAGCTACAGTAATGTAGGGTTTTTCAACTTATTATAGGAATTGAATTTACTTTACTCATAGAAAGTGTTGTACAATAGGTCATGCTAACGTCAGGGAATTATGTTAGTTCAAGCATGATCAATCATGATATTTTGAGGTTTAATAAGAATACAGCTAACTTTAGAAATTTCATTGTTCCCATTTTCTACTATTGTGGTTTTGGCCTTAGTACAATTTACAGTTTATATTTGGGTTTTCTTTTTAGAAGTTTTATTGCTGATGATCAGCTTTATATATTAGGATTAGGAATTAGAAACTTTTATTGAAGTTAAAATAGATATATAGGATTTTAGAATAGCCATTTTGTTAAGAGATTTTAATCAATTGTTCCTAGAAATGGCCCAGCATGATCTTTGGACTGGGCCACATTCTTTAGGAACTGGTTTGAGCTATAATTAAGAGTTTCTATAGTGTAGGTAAAATTAGCACAAAACAGAAGGGTATTAGGATTTAAGTTAATCATTAGGTGTTGTGTATACATAAACTTTAAAAGTTATTGATTATTAGAATATTATGATACTAGAATTGTTGTATTGCTTTTGAGGAACATTAACCAAGCATAAGGAACAGTGAGATAATTTGGGGATTGTCCTTCCTCATGCTTGGGAAAAACGCCTGGTGGGTGAGGGATGGATCCCTCATCTACCTGGCTTTATGTTCACATAATAGTCTTGTGATTTAATTGGGATTGTCCTTCCTCATTCTTGAGGAAACACCTGGTGGGTGGGGGACGCCCCTCATCCACCTGGCTCTGTGTTCACGTGAAAGTCTTGTGATTTAACCTGTGAAAATTTGGGATAAAAGACTTATGGTTCGTCCCATTAAATGGTTTCTGCTCAATCTGTTGAACAGTTGTCCATTTTCTTTCTCTTTCTTTCTTTCTCTTTATATCCATCCCTCCTACAGAATCAGATTCTGCACTAGGCAGAGTCCAGTCTCTTTCTTTCTTTCTCTTTATATCTATCCCTCCATCTTTCTTTCTTTTAATATCTATCCCTCCAGTTTAATCACCAACGCCATCTTTCCTACCTGGGACCCTCAATATCTGCAGGGGCTTGCCCCCTGCAAAAATGTTGAATCATTTATGACTGTCTATTGATCAAAGGCAGAAATAAGGTCTTATATTACTTTGTTCTTTTTTATAAACTGCATGGTACAAAAAGGAGCTCTGGACTGATTTGAATTTCAAGAAATATTTATTGAACATTAACATATGATTGTTTTTCTTAGATTCCAAGATAAGTGATGGTGATACATTTATATAAAATGAATATATATGGTATTCATTTAACACTGATTAA
>NW_006954955.1:0-782 GCF_000164805.1 Carlito syrichta
CACAGGGACTTCATCCTACTTGTCTTGGATAGTTGCCTACTCTCATTTAAGATAATTACAAGGCTTTCTACATTTATTAAATTGACAGTGTGATTATAAGAGATCCATGGTTTTGATGACAGTAAAGATTGGAAAGAGGAGATCCTCAAAAAATTAAAAATAGAACTACAATATGATACAGCAATTCCACTCCTGTCTATATGGTCAGAAGAAATAAAATCAGTGTGTAAAAGAGATCTCTGCACTCTCATGTTTATTATAGCACTATTGAAAATAGCCAAGATATGGAACCAATGTGTCTGTAAACATGAAAACATAAAGAAAATGTGATACACACACACACACACATACACACACACACACACACACACACACATACACACAATGGAATATTATTCTGCTTTAAAAAAAGAAAGAGGAGAGATGCTTACTTTGGCCTCTACTCTAGAACACTAAAATTTTACATCCAACAGTTATCAATGTTGCATTGGGGACATCAGAGTTTCTACCATGTACCTTGCATTCATTTGAAAGAGTTGAATTGTAAATTTGGCCATAATCAATTAGAAATAGGCTTTGTCTCTTCTGAACAGTTCACTTGATTTCCATCACGGCTAGATTTCAGTTCTAAAGGTTAGCCCTGTTTTGAGTACTGGCCTCAAGAGAAGAAGAGAGCAGATGCAGGAGGCAAGAAGACCGAAGAGAACCAAGTTCCTTCAGTTGTGGGGGCTTACTTCTGTTCCACACTGTTTTTACCTAGAGATTCAGAATTATACATATTA
>NW_006954956.1:0-683 GCF_000164805.1 Carlito syrichta
GAGGTAGGTGATCTCATTTTTAAAGCAGTTATCTCAGGTTTTGAAAACAGATTTAAGAATATGCTATTAAAAAAGCCAGACTAAGTTTTAGTATTTCAGTATTTAGAGATGACATCACAGAAAACGAAGCAGCAGTCATCAACACAGTAATACCTGATTAAGTTATGCCTTGAGTACCAAAGGCTACTGCCCGAGAATATGGTAAAAGTGAATTTACTTTCAAACTGATTTTTTTTTTTTTTTTTGCCAGTCCTATTTGGCTGCTGGGCCATGACTCTTGATGCAGCTATTTTAATTTGGTTATGGGTGGGGCAAGACTGTATCTATCACATTGCCTACATTTTTCCTTCAAGTAAACACATGTAACTGAGTTCAGTGAGAACTAAGCGCATATCTAAAAAAGGAATTTGGTTTCAATGCCTTTCACTGACTGTAAATAAATTGCTAGTGAGACTGTAGATCTGAGGATTTCACTCTATTAAGCCTAGCTCTGAAGAAATGCTGAATTCAATAAATAATGATTTAAGAAACTTGGATGTGTCAACTTTTAAAACACAGTGGAACTTCAAATAACTTCAAAATGAGGAAAAGCTTTTATGAGCTGTAGTGTTAAAATGCAGATGTTAGTCACAGGTTAGGTTCTTAAAAATACAAAAAAAAATGCAGCATCATTCGTGAAAAAA
>NW_006954957.1:0-3052 GCF_000164805.1 Carlito syrichta
CCTATAAGAAAGGGATTGGCAGTAGTGGGAAACTGTCAGGGGAGGGGAAGTGGGATTGGCAGTTGAAGGAAACTGCTAGGGTAGGGAAGGTTATTCCTCATCAACAAGGGTACCTGCATAATCAACATTTGTATACCTAACCCTGAATTGTGCCCCACATCTTTATAATAAAAGAAAAAAAGAAACTTGTTAAGGTTGGAAAAATGACAGAATACAGAGTCTGCCCTCTTCCCAGCCAGTTTCATTTCCAAAAGCATCAAAATAAAGACTTCAGAAGGGAGATAAATGCCACAGTGGACAGCTGTAAACATTTAATTCTTAAAAACAAAACTGAAAACAGACTAATTTACAAAGTGCAAGGTGTGCCAAGAGTGCAATAAAATTCCATCCCACTTAGTGTCCACCCATGTTTCGGTTAAACAGAGCATTTGTAAAGTTGTATATGCTCAGATGCCCAAATAGATACCTCTGATTGGAACAGTTGAGCTAAAACCATTCATAATGGAACAATTTCCTTAATATCTAATTGGTACATATCTGCATTGCCCGTGCTACTAGGACAGTATTTATGAAATTCTTAGTGAGCTAGGAACCTTGGGCTATCTAGGATTTTAGTGGCTCTGACCAGAGTGTGAGCAGCAGATGCTGTGAGGAGGTTAGATTCTGGATCCATCTGGAATATAGAACCAACAAATTTTCTGACAGGTGGGTGGGGGACATGAAGAAAGACAGAGGCACATGGGATGACTCCAAATGTTTTTACTTCCAAACAAAAGGAAGATGGAGATTAGTAAGGTGAGATGAAGTAGATGATGAGTAAAGCAAATTCCTGGGGAGATGAAAACTTAGTTTGGACATATCTACTGTCCCTCTAAGTAGAAAATTAGACAGTTGAATAATTGATTGAAGAGCTGGGGAGAAAGCCATTTTTGTGTGCCTACTTGGTAGCAGGGAGTCTATATTCATGACCCCCTTACATTCTTCACAAGCCCCTGTATTAGATATTTTAACTCTGTTCTGTTTTATATTGTTTAATAGATAAATCTTGAGTATCAAAGAATTTGAATAACTTGGTCAAGGTACTACAGCTGGTAGATAGAAAAACTGAAATTCAAATCCAGGTTGTCTGATGAGAAGGTAAAGGCCATGCTTTTTTTGCTAAACCATGCTGCCCCAGGTAAATATCCTTTGCATCTTTTTACACTTTGGAGAGGAGAATATCTCACTTATTTTTGTTAATTATGATATAAGACCAGGTGCAATGGCTCAAATCTATAATCCCAGCTCTTTGGGAGGTCAACGTGAGAGGATTGCCTGAGTCCAGGGGTTCGAGATCAGCCTGGACAATTTGGTGAGACTTCATTTCTAAAATAAATCTAAAGATTATCGCGGTGTGGTGGCTTGCACCTGTAGTTCCAGGTACTTGGAAGGCTGAGGCAGAATGATCACCTGAGCCCAGCAGGTTGAGGCTGTGGTGGCTGTGAGTGTACCACTGCATTCCAGCCTGCGTGATGGTGTGAGACTCCAACTCAAAACAAAAAAAAGAATATAAGATGTATGCTCTAGATATCGCAAATACTAGTGATTTAAACACAACCACTGAAGCAATTCAATTTCTCTTTTATGTAACAGATTGAAGGTAGGCAGTGCAGGGGCCACTCTGTGCAGGACATAATTTTGGTACCCAGGCTCCTCCAATTTTCTTGCTCCACCATCACCATGATATTCCCCTTTTCTCGGCAGGTAAGAAGAGCTGACTGCCATGGCCATGATCCAGCAGTAGGATAAAGAAAGGGAGAAGATGTACCCGACCGGGAAATTGTGCACACCATTTCCATTAGCATCCCACTGGCCAAAACATAATCATTTGGCCACCACTAGCTTCAAGGAGGGCTGGGAAATAGTATCTTTATTTTGGACCGTCAAATGTCAAGCTGAAATATCAGGGTTTCTAAGATTTTGAAAGAAAAAGAAAGAATATATATCAGAAGACAGCAAGCATTATCTGTTCCACTACTTTAGTACAAGTTGAGCTAAATCTCTTTCTTTTTCTTTTTGAGCGGGAGTCTCACTCTGTCACCCAGGCTACAGTGCAGTGGCACAATAATGACTACGTGTAACCTCAAAATATTTGATTCAGGCAATCTTCCACAGTCAATCTTCCCAGTAACTGGGACTACAGGTGTATGCCACCATCTCTGGCTTATTATTATTATTTTGTAGAGACAGCATCTCACATATGTTGCCCAGGTTGGTTCCAAACTCTTGGGGCTCAAGCAATCCTCTTGCTTTGGCCTTTCAAACTGCTGGGATTACAGACATGAGCCACCACACTTGGTCATGTTGGGCTGAATCTTTGAAATGTCTTCAAGTGAAATTCTTATAAAATAAATCCCTTTATGCAGATTGAATTTGAAAAAACGATCACATTTGAATTGATATATCAGTTTGAAGAAATGCCAAGTCTTCATATGAAATATAAGAAAACACAATATTTCAAAGAATGGGGACAAAATGAGTGGTAACCTGTGTTTACACTATTGCCACATGAAGCCACTGTCATAGCTGATAGCCAAAACAGTTGTCGTTTTGGGCCAGGGTGTTTTGAATAATAACATGCTTTCAGTAGTGCATCTGCCACATAAACTCTGAATACCCAATATTTTCCAGAAAGCTCTTTTACAGTGAAGCAAATCTTGTCAAAATAGCTGTTACTTCTCAATCAAGCTGCCAATTTTAGGAAGATGGAGTCAAAGAAAACAAGATCCTCTCCTCTACTTCTGTTATTAAGTAGAATAACAATGAGAATAATGAACAAGAGGAATGAGAAAAATCTAAAAACGCAAATCCCAAATTTACATTTCTAGCTAAAACTGAACTCCAAATGTGTATATATGCCATCTTAACGAACCCTGTTCTTGGGTAGGGTTATTTATTAATTTACTAGATTAAGATTATTTCATCTAGCCGGGCTCAGTGGCTCAGTCTGTAATCCCGCGCCTTTGGGAGGCTGATATGAGTGGATTGCCTAAGCCCCCGGGTTGAGACCCGC
>NW_006954958.1:0-532 GCF_000164805.1 Carlito syrichta
GCTGTGTTTGCATCTGTTCGTCCATATCACCATCCAATGAGGAGGAAAGACATAATACCCACTCCTTCTCATCCAATAAAAAGTTGGAATAGGTTGCTAGCGGTGACTAGAATTAATATGGTGATGAGGAAAACTAATAGATATTTAAAAAATCGGTTAATATGGGGGTCTGAGTGTATGTATCATATTGAGAACTCTATAATGGATCATGTAACAAATAAGGCCACTGGTATAAAAATTGTGGAGAAATAATCTATCTTGAAGCTTAGGCATAATTTCATAGTATGGATCGTTATTCAATGTCAGTTGGAAATGATTATTTCTTGATTTGTGTATAGAAATATGAGCATTGGAACTAGGCTTGTTATAAATGCGCAGGCGATAGAGTTTTTTACGTAGCAAGGGTATGCATGTGTTTCATACTTTTTAGTTGTTGTAATAATAAATGGGGTAATTAAGAGTGTAAGTGATAGTAAAATGGAGGATGAGAATAAATTTATTACTTTTATTTGGAGTTGCGCCAATTTTTCGG
>NW_006954959.1:0-6426 GCF_000164805.1 Carlito syrichta
CCTTATGTATGAAAGAACATTTGCTTGAGAGTGGGGGCTGTCCTTTGTGCACCTGAACCTGTTCATGTGAAAGGCACATGCTACCTTTGTTTCCTGTGGTGATGACTTTGCAGAGTATGGGGATAAAGGCCCTGGAATAGCATTCAATAAATGGCTTCTGGTCACTTGAGCAGGAGTCCAGTCTCTTTCTTTCTCCCCTCTTCTCTTTCTGTTTATCTTTCCAGAATAATCGCTGATGCTACCACACCTTCCAAGGGACCCCCTAAATCTCTCTATGGGGGCTGGCCTCCCACAGGAGATCTTAGTATCATTTCCTAAAATGTGGAGTGATAAAAGGGAAGAATTCAGCATGGGAATGAAAGAACTAAGCAATTATTACAATTTTGTACGTGTGTAGTTTGCGATGGGTCTGTGAATTTTCCAGAAATAGAACATGGACTGGGCTCTCACATTATTCTTACTTCAGTAGGGAAATAGACAATCAAACAACCACAATCTACCAGGATAACTGCTATAATTGATGTTCAGTGGCTTGTAGGGGAGGAAGTGTTAACCAGTCCTGAGGAAGATGGGAAGAAAAGGCATCAACACCACTTCCCAATGGAATCTGCTCCACAAATTCCCGAAGAATAAATACAAAGTTCTCAGGCAAAGAACATCAAGTACAAAAGATGGGAAAAAATAGCTTGCAGAGACCTGAGGCTGCTCCACTTGGGAGGAAGAAGAACATGTGGCATGACACCATGAAACCATGGGCAAGCTGTACTGGGAGCAGATGCAGATTTGTTTAAAATCAGAGGCAGGGGAAGGGTTCAAGAGTACTTGCATTTTATGAAGAAAACACTGGACTCATCTTATAGGGCATGTTGGAAAGAGGACAGGAGGGCTTATTTTAGACAAAGAGACTTTTGATGTTTGCTAGCAATTGGAGTGAAGCAGTTGTGAGGACATGGAAGAAATGATATCCTGACTAAAAGAAACCTCTTGAAGTTCTATTCTACTTTTACCACGCAGCTGGCATCATCCAATTCTTGATGTATCTAGCAACCCAGTGCCAACTATAATCACCTCCATGCTCAACGTTTGGATGACTAAAAGTAAATGTAATTCTTTATCAATAATTAATAAATGAACACATACCACACACTTCTATCAAAGTATTATTTCCTGCCATAGTTAGCAATTTCATTTTGAAGACTTTACTAACATAGAAACTTGGTACATAGCTATTCAAACAAACTTTTATCTGTATTTGGTAATTTGAGTTAGTGGTCATTTACTTTGAGTATGAAATAGTTTACATAGAATTCTCCCCTTCTTTACAGTTAGTTGAAATAAACAATACTTAGAGAAGAGAAAAGGAGTTTTGAAAAGTAAACTATGTACAAAGGGCATAGACATTTTGTGTCATGACCAACCCTGAGAGATAGGAATCTCATTCCCTAACCCATTCATGGCTGCCTCAGAGAAGAACATCAGAAATAAACATCAGAGAAGAACATCAGAAATAAAGAAGAACATCAGAAACTGTCTGTCTAGAATCTGGCCTAACTAGCATCTTTTTCTTGTCCTTTATGCCCACTTCAAATTGAAAATTAGTTAATCTGGTTAAACTAGAAAGTCCCACATGATCTCATTTACTCCCAAATTTAAAAATCCATAATCATATAACATTCCCCACATCTACTTCCTTGAGTTATTAAAATGTTGCCAACCAGCCGGACTCGGTGGCTCAGCCTGTAATCCCAGCACTTTGGGAGACTGAGGGGAGTGGATTGCCTGAGCCCGCAGGTCTGAGACCCACCTGGGCAACTTGGCGAGACCTCATCTCTATGATAAATCAAAACAAAATTAGCCGGGCGTGGTAGTGCGTGCCTGTAGTTCCAGCTACTTGGAAGGTTGAGGCAGAAGGATCGCCAGAGCCCAGCAGGTCGAGGCTGTGGTGGCCGGGAGTGGCCACTGCACTCCAGTTTGGGTGACAGAGTGAGACTCCAACTCAAAAAAAAAAAAAAAAAAATGTTGCCAACCATTGTAAAAAGTCACCAGCTGACAACCCGCACAGCTCTGCTACTCCAAAATACCAAAAGAGAAAGCCTATGTGTCCGTTTCAATGTTTCAATGTATTAGATCAGAAGTAAAGCTATTTCTCTTGAATTAGAGCTATGGAACTGTAAATTGACAGTCTTGGAGGGGTAGATTATAGCTGCTTCTAATAATAGAAAACCTGTAACTTGACAATTATTTATTCTAGCATCATTTTTATAATTTTGAAATACCAAAAAATGTTCATAAAACAAAGAAATTGAATTAATGAAACTAAAAAGTAAGAATATGAAAACATTTGGATAATAGCTGCTTCTAAAAGCAGAAAGCCTGTAAGTTTTACATGACACTCCATTCACTCTAATGTAAGGTATAGGTGATGTTCGTGGAATATCAATCAACCATTAGGTTTAAAGTATTGTGGTCAATGAGGTAGAGAATACAAGTATTATAAAACACATAACCCCTGATATTACAATTAGACTTGGGATATGTAAGTGAAAAACTCACTAATTCTAAAAACTGTGTGTGGTATTTCAAGGTAGTGACAAAAAAATATATTCATGGTGAAAAGAACAAATAAAGACTATGTAGCTTAAATTCATGACCATTAATTTTAGGTGGGTCCTTATGTCTACCCAGAATTCCTATATTTCTCTAGGACAGTCGTTTTACTAATGACTTCGATGATGCTCTAGTGCCTTCTCATCAAATCTCTATCAGTCCCCTAACTCTTTCCTCACTGACAACCACATTTCTCAATTTCAGTAAAGATAAAGGCACACTAAGGAGAGGAATTTTGTAAGCTCTCACCAACACATCTTCTGACAATTCTGTCCATAAAGGTTGTTGAGATGTTAGAATGAACTCTCCATGTTTTGTTTTGTTTTTTCTTTTTGTGTACTGGTCCTATCCCTTCCTTAATACTCAATGATATCACTCCAATAATTGTCACCTTCTACTGTTATATCATCTTATTTTCCCTCTCTACTGAATATATCCATTCAGCAACCATGATACAACCATGATATTCATTTTCTCTCTTAATAAATATGTCTCTTGATCCATTTCCCTTCCAGTGAACACCCAGTGTCATTGCTTTAATTCTCTTGAAAACTCCTCAAAGTAATTACCTAATCATTGAATCTGCAACTGATCCATTCACATTCTCTTGAATTCATTCCAGTCAATCTCTTGGGGACCACAAATATAACAAATTGCTCTTGTCAAGACCAACAGTGGCTTTCAGGTTGTTAAATCTGGTGGTCAAATCTCAATCCACATATTAGTTCAACTACAGCAACTTTTAACAACATTGTTCATTCTTTTATGTTGGAAATACTTTCTTCACTTGGTTTTTGGGACTCTTTATGCCTAAGTCTCCTGCTAAGTTACTGGATACTCTTTTATGTGTTATGTGGCTGAATTACCTTCATCCTATAAGACTCCTGAAGTTGTGGTGTTTCAGTATTTGGGCTGCTTCTCTATTGGAAATCACTGCTTAAGCAGTGCTATATATTCTCATAAATTTAAACACCAGCTATACTCTGTTTATTTTCAAATGTATGTCTTCAGTAATCCCTCATTCTCTGAACTCAGGACTTTTATATTCAACATCCCCAGTTGAATATCTAATAAGCATCACAAATCTAAATTGTCAAAAACTCTTGCTTTTTCTCATTGACAAACTATTCCCTAAGTCTTCTCTTCTTAAAGAACAACAATCACCATTTTTTGTTGCTTATGCCAAAAACCTTGAGCTCTTTTTACATTCTTTTTATTCACTTGCAGACAAGAGCTAAGCCATCAGCTACTTTTATAGATTTTACTTTCAAAATATACCTACAATGATTCCATACTTCATCTCTTCCACTGCTACTCCCTTTGGCTAGGACACTATCAGAGCATCTATTTGAAGAATATTTGCAAGTACATAAATCACCAAAGTAGTAACTTATTTCTGTCTTTTTACCTGACATCAATCCACTGTGAGAAGGACAAAAAGAGGTAGATAGATTTTTGATGTGACAGAATTTATGAGTATATTAAAAATATAAAAACCCGTAACTAGCAATTCTTGACAGATGATTCATTTTCCATGTGTATTATAGTATTACACGTGCTTTTCAAAAAAGCAGCATTCAACAACACATCCAAAGAGAAGATACTAATAGTCTTGAAAGGAGAGAGAGAGAGAAAAACTAAGCCATTCAGGTGAAATCTTAGTAATGAAGAAAAATGTTCAGTGATTATTGGACTTCCTCCTCAGATTGAATATAACAGTAATCTACGAAATTTCCTCAATAGCATTCTTATAAAATAAGTTTCTTTAGGTTTAAATATAATTCAACCATGTTATATGTGCCACATAATAAATGATTTTAAATGATAAGAAGAGGTATATAGATTCAGGGTCAATTTTAAAACTCCATAGTTTAAACTAACATTTTAGCTCTTGAAGTGTAGAGATATTGTTATTTCATACATTCTTTACATTCCATTAAACCTTTTCTGTTTCCCAGATTGGAGGGAAAAAAAAACAAAACCTCAAGAGCAAATTAAAATTGCTACATAAATGTGGTAAATACTAATTACAACACTCAGTCATTCAAAGACAAGAGGATAATTAAAACATCAAAATAATGTCTAGTTAAAGATTATTTTAATAATCATTTACTTGACAAACTTGTATAATCTGTATACTGTCTAATGAAAACGGTGAAACATTAAATAGAAAAAAGTATCATATCAATGAAACTAATTGAAAGTGAAAATATGGAAAATTGTAATTAACTTTCTCAACTGGCTTTGTCTCTGCCAATTACCTAAGGTAAACCATAGAAATATGGACAAAAATCTATGTTTAAGTTTAGAGCAAAGTGCTGAGACAATCTCTTAAAAGGAAAGAAGTAAAATATATCAATTGTATGTTAAATAAATTGTATTTTTTAAAAAATTAATTGTATATTAAATATGTATGTATAAAATTAATAAAAACCCAGAATAAATGAAGGAGAAAATATGTATAAGGTACTATGAATGTGATGGAAGCCTCCTGAAATAAGCCCAGGATGAACTGATTAGCACATGGACATTAATTGACTAAGTGGCAAATCAATTCCTTTCTTCATTTTTGTTGACTGGAGAAATATAGGTCATGGTTGACATGCAATGACTAAGTGGGTATACAGTTGATTTTGTAGTTTTCATTTTTTTAATAAGTAGGAATTTATTTTACAAATATATTAAGGTTGTTAATTATATTCAAACATATAATTATTTGAATATAATTAACAACCTTAATATATTTGTAAAATAAAACTGCATCTCAATAGTTTTTGACAGATGATTCATTTCCACAAGTATTACATGGCTTCACAAAGAAATGTTCAACAACACATCAAAAGGGAAGATACTAATACTCTTGGGGAGAGAGAGAAAGAGAGAGAGAGAATATTTAGTTTTTGCTTTTTTGTACTATGAGCGGGTGTCTTGCAGATTATATTTAAATGATGTTTTCTAAAAATCCGTTGAAAATGAAAAGTTATGTGTTAGAGAGTGTCCTCAAATATTGGAAATCACAAAAACATTCACTTTACAAAAATAAGTCTCAATTTTCCAAAATAGTTCAAATTCTACATGCATCGTATGATTGAGGATATGATTGTACTTTAATTTATCTTAATATGTTTAAGAACATTAAAGTTGATTGCACAAATGTACATATTCCACAAATCACTGTAAAATCGAATGAGCAAGGCAACATTCTACACACAAGAAATGATTCAAGGTAAAAAAAAATCCAAGGTAAAAGGAATACTGTGACTATCTCTATATTGAGATTGTAAAAAGGGTTTGTCTTCTGTCCTAATCCCAAATGTCATACAATGGTTATGTAGTACAATTTTGGACAAATATTCCAAGTTTAGGGCAAGAAAGATCACATGTCACGTAATTTTATCTGTCTTCCATAGGTGATTGGTGAGCAGTGTTTTGGGAATTTTATACTTTATTTTTGCCAACTCTGAGCCAATTCAACCACTGTCATATTAGAGATGACATCAAAGACTAAATTGTTAAAATAGCCAAGATCACAAATCTAATGTATGTTAGAAAAACTTCTAAACAGAGTTTTCCTGATTTCTATAGATAAACAAATGGTATATTATAAACAGATACACTCTGTATGTTTACAGGAACCATCCACTATTCAGGATGGTTTATCATAGGCCAAGAATATGTATACTGTCCAAAGAATTGATTTATTCATTGCTGTGTTTTGACTGGTGACAAAATAGACTAGAAAAATCAACAAGACATTGGCAGATATTATGAAAAATGTTATAATTAATGTTTTCTGTCAAACTTTATTCTGGCCTGGTT
>NW_006954960.1:0-825 GCF_000164805.1 Carlito syrichta
ATCTTTGTAATGTCTTCAAGTGAATTCTTATAAAATAAATCCCTTTATGCAGATTGAATTTGAAAAAAGATCACATTTGAATTGATATATGAGTTTGAAAAAATGCCAAGTCTTCATATGAAATATAAGAAAACACAATATTTAAAAGAATGGGGACAAAATGAGTGGTAACCTGTGTTTACACTATTGCCACATGAAGCCACTGTCATAACTGATAGCCAAAACAGTTGTCGTTTTGGGCCAGGATGTTTTGAATAATAACATGCTTTCAGTAGTGCATCTGCCACATAAACTCTGACCACCCAATATTTTCCAGATAGCTCTTTTACAGTGAAGCAAATCTTGTCAAAATAGCTGTTACTTCTCAATCAAGCTCCAATTTTAGGAAGATGGAGTCAAAGAAAACAAGATCCTCTCCTCTACTTCTGTTATTAAGTAGAATAACAATGAGAATGAACAAGAGGAATGAGAAAAATCTAAAAACGCAAATCCCAAATTTACATTTCTAGCTAAAACTGAACTCCAAATTTGTATATATGCCATCTTAACGAACCCTGTTCTTGGGTAGGGTTATTTATTAATTTACTGCATTAAGATTATTTCATCTAGCCGGGCTCAGTGGCTCAGTCTGTAATCCCGCGCCTTCGGGAGGCTGAGGTGAGTGGATTGCCTAAGCCCCCGGGTTTCGAGACCCGCCTGGGCAGCGAGACCTCATCTCTACAATAAATAAAAAAAATCAGCCGGGCGTGGAGTGCGCCTGTAGTTCCCGGCTACTTGGAGGCTGAGGCGGAATGATCGCCGGAGCCCAGCAGGTCGAGGCTGCGG
>NW_006954961.1:0-3117 GCF_000164805.1 Carlito syrichta
CACAGATTCTGGCAGTTCCAAATCAGGCAACAGGTGATCTACACTCTGAGTAGAAGTGCAAACCAATAACATATAGACATTAAAAAGTTCCAAGTAAGGCAACAGCTGATTTACACTTTGAACAGGAGTAAAAAATGAATAACCCCTATAAATTCCATAAGTTCCACTCTGAGTAGAAGTGCAAATCAATAGGCTTTACAGATTCTGGGAGGTCCAAAGCAGGCAAGAGGTGATCTACACTCTGAGTAGGAGTACAAACTGATACCTAAACAGAATCTGAAATTTCCAAATAGGAGTACTAACTTATAAACTATAAAAATTCTGAAAGTTACAATTTAGGCAACAAGTGACCTACACTCTGAGTAGGCATAAAAACCAATAACCTTTTCAAATTCAGAAAATTACAAGTTGGCAGCAGGTTATTTATTTTCTGAGTATTAGTACAAATCAGTAGCCTATACTGATTCTGAAAGTTCCAAGTAAGGACACAGATAATCACCTGTTTACTGACTTCTGACTTACAGAATCTGTATAAGTTGTTCTTTACTCTTACACAGTTGATTTCCTGTTGCCTTACTTGAATTTGTCTGAATTTATTAAGGATATTGATTTGCACTAATACTCAGAATGTAGATCACCTGTGGTTTGGTATGAAACCTTCAATATCTTTTTAAGTTATTGGTTTTCACTCTAATTCAGTGTTTAGATCACCTATTGCCTGACTTGTAACTTTCAGAATATAGATGACCGTAGTCTCACATGGAACTTACAGGGTTTGTAAAGGTTATAGGTTGGCACAACTACATATATTGCATATTGCCTGTTACCTTACTTGGAAGTTTCCAAATCTGTATAGGTTATCAGTTTGTACTCCTACTCAGAGTGTAGATCACCTGTTGACTACTTAGAACTATCAGTATTTGTATAGGGTGTGGTCAGGCAACAAAACCTATACAAATCTTGCAAGTTTCAAGTCAGGCAATGAAAGATCTACATGCTGAGTAGGAGCAAAAACCAATAACCTATGCAAATTCTGAACATTCTAAGTCAGGAAATAGGTGATCTGCACTTTGAGTAGGAATACAAGCTGATAACTTATTCAAATTCTGAAAATTCCTGTCAGCAACAGGTAATTCACACTCTGAGCAGAGGTCCAAATCAATAATCCATACAGATTCTGAATGTTCCAACTCAAGCAACAGGTGATCTACACTCAGAGTGGAGTGCAAACCAATGACCTATACAAATAATGAAAGTTCTAAGGAGGCAGCACATGATCTACACTCTGAGTAGGAGTGCAAATCAACATCTTATACAGATTCTGAAAGTTCCATTCAAGAAAGAGGCTATCAAACTCTGAGTAGGAGTACAAAAAAATAGCCTATAAAAAGTGCTGTTGCTTCCAAGTAAGGCAACAGGTGATCTACAAGCTGAGTAATAGTGCAAACCAATAACCTAAACAAATGCAGCAATATCAAAATGAGGCAGCAGCAGGTCAACACTCTGAGTAAAAGTAAAAACCAAAAACCTAAACAGATTCTGAAAGTTATGAGTCAGAAAACAGGTGATCTACACTCTGTTTAAGAGTGCAAACCAATAGCCTTTACAGATTCTGCAAGTTTCAAATCAGGCAACAGGTAATGTACACTCTGTTTAGTAGTACAAGCAAATAACCTATAAATACTGATAGTTACCATTCAGGCAAAAGGTACCTATACTCTGAGTAGGATACCTTGTATTGGAGTACAAACCAATAACCTAGACAAATTCTGAAAGTTTCAAGTCAGGCAACAGGTGATCTACACTCTGAGTAGGAGTACAAACCAATAACCCACTCAGATTCTGAAAGTTCCAAGTCAGCCAACAGGTGATTACACTCTGAGTAGGCATACAAACCAAAAATCTCTATAAATTCTGAACCACGGGCAACACACCAGTCTACAGTTTGAGTGAGAGTGCAAACCAATAACCTATACAGATTCTGAAAGCAACAAGTCAAGCAATAGGGACCCTAACTCTGAATAGTACTATAAACTGAAAACCTATACAAATTATGCAAGTTACAATGAATACAAAATGTGATCTACAATCTGAGTAGGAGTGAAAGCCCATAGACTTATAGATGCTGAAATTCTAACTCAAGCAAGAGGTGATCTCACTCAGAGTAGGAGTACAAACCAATAATCAACATTAATACTGAAAGTCCTAAGTAGACACCAGGTGATCCACACTCTGACTAGAAGTACAAATCAACAGCCTACACATATTTTGAAAGTTCCAAGTCAGGCAGCAGGAGATCTATACTATGAGTAGGATTATGAAACTGATAAATTATGAAAATCTGAACTTTCCAAGTCTGGCAATAGATGATCTACACTCTGAGTAGGAGTACAACTCAATAACCTATACAGATTATAAAAGTTCCAAGTAAGACAAGTGATCTACACTCTGAGTATGAGTGGAAACTAATATCTCATACAGATTCTGAAAGTTCCATTCAGAATAGAGAATATTTAAATTCTTAGTAGGAGTACAAACCAATAACATATACAAATTCTGAAAGTTCCAAGTCAGCAAACAGGTTATCAATAAACTGCGTAGGAGCACAAAACAATAACCTATATAAATCTTGATACTTAAAAGTAAGACAACAAGTAATCTACACTCTGTGTAGGAATGCAAACCAATAACCTATACAAATCTTGTAACTTCATAGTAAGACAACAAGTTATTTGCACTCTGTGTAGCAGTGCAAACCAATAAACTAAACAAATTATTTATGTTCCAAGTAAGCCTCCAGTGATCTACACTCTGAGTAGCCATGCAAACGAATAACCTATACAAACTCAATGTTTCAAGTCAGGTTGCAAGTGATTTACACTCTAAGTAGGAGTACAAACCCCAAATCTATACAGATTTGGAAACAGGTGGTACAAAATCTGAGTAGCTGTGTAAACCCATAATCAGTACAAATCCTGAGTTCCATGTGAGGCAACAAGTGATCTACACTCTGAGTAGGAGTACATGCCAATAACCTAGCAAGTTTTGAAAATTCCATATCAGCAACAGGTGATCTACACTCTGAGTAGGTGTGTAGACCAATAACCTATACATATT
>NW_006954962.1:0-686 GCF_000164805.1 Carlito syrichta
CGCTAGTTTAGTCAGTTGGCTATCCAGGTGTCTAGCTAGGTAGCTAGCTAGTTAAGTGTGGTGGCCATCCAGCTGGATACATCATTTAGTCAGCTAGTTAAGTCAGCTGGCTAGACTACTGGCTATCTAGGTAACTAGGCAATTAAGTCTGCTGGCTATTCAGTTGGCTAGCTAGTTAATTCAGCTAATTAAGTCTGTTGGCAAGTCAGTAGGCTATCTAGGTAGCTAGCTAGTTATGTCAGCTGGCTAGCCAGCTGGCTAGATACTTAAATGACCAAGTTGAGTCAGATGACTAGGCCGCTGGCTACCTAGGTAGCTTGCTATTTAAGTCAGCTGGCTAGACAGCAGGCTAGCTCCATAACTCACCTAGAAATTCAGCTGGATAGCCAGCTGGTTAGCTATGTAGCAAGCTAGTTAGTTCAACTGGCTAGAAAGCAGGCCATTGAATTAAATCAGCTAGTTAAGTCAGCTGGATAGCTGACTGGCTAGCTAGGTGACTGGCAAGTTAAACTGGCTGGCTAGTAGGCTGGTCAGGTAGGTGGCCAGCTAGTTAAGCCAGTTGGCTAGCCGGTTGACCAACAGGTTGGCTGGCTAGTTAAGTTGGCTCTCTTTCCCAATGTCCAGCCAGGTAGCTGGCTATTAAGCCAACTGGAAAGCCAGTGTCCATCCCACTAGCTAGCTAGCTG
>NW_006954963.1:0-30128 GCF_000164805.1 Carlito syrichta
GACTATGAGTTTCATAAGGGTCAGAACTTGTTTAATGTTTTTTACTGCTGTATTCACAATGCCTGGCAGAGTGCCTAGCACATGGTAGGTGCTCAATAAAAGTGTTGAGGTTTCCAACTGCATACGTTTTGATTTGTCTATTTCTCCTTCCAGTTCTATCAGTTTTGCTTCCTGTATTTTGAAGCTCTGTTGTTTGGTATTGCACATTTAGTATTGCTATATGTTCATAAATGATTAGGCCTTGTTTCAATGTTATTTTCTGCATCTGATGAGTTTCTTTGCCTTGAAATCCATCTGATATTAATATAGCCACTCTTGCTTTCTTTCTGTTAATGTTTGCATGATATAACTTTTCTCATCGTTTTGCTTTTATCCTGCCTATATCATAATTTTTGAAGTGAGTTTTTTGCAAACAGCAAATAGTTGGGTCATGTTTTTTAATCCATTCCTCCAATTTCTGTCTTTTAATTGGTATATTTTGATTACTATCATTTAATGTAATTAGCAATGTGTTAGACATAAATGACTATTTTTGTGTTTTTAATTTATTTTCTCTGTCTTGTGATTCTTGAATGATTTTTAAATTTCTATTATATTTTATCTAGTGTTTGAGTGTATCCCTGTGCATAGCTTTTGTTAGTGGTTTCTGTAGATATTGTATTATATATACATAAGTTATGTTGGTCTACTGGTTTAATCATTTTAACTATTTGAGTGAAGTATAGAAACCTAATCTTGTTTTACTTCCCTTTGCTTTCTCTTATTTATTATACATTATATAATTGTCTTTTTTCTCTATATTTAGAACCATTTCAGATAGTGTCAATAATTTTTTACTCCAATTTTCAAACATCGTTTAGATACTTCATGAGGGGAAGGAAAGTTTGTTGCTTTTACTCATATTTTTACTTAGTACTAACAACAACAAAAAAACTTCTTTGGTTAGAATGACTAGTAAAGCCTCATTACTGCTCACACACACCATAATGTCCTCCAGTGACATTATGGTGTGTGTGAGGGGGAGAGGGGTGTTCCTGTTATTATTGTATTGTGATGAAAGTTCTGACTCACCACCAAACCATCTCTGATACCACTTCTTTAGGGAAAAGATGGAGTTCCTCATTATCACTGAATGGGACTAGAAAGAAGGCTAGGATCCCTATGAAGAGGAGGAAGAGACTCAGTTCTGACTGACAAGAATTAAATTCCCAGGTCTCCAGAATTGGTCTCCGAGACCAAAGATTCCCAGACTGGTCTTCTCTGCTACCACCCTGATCAGGATTTGAGGGACCTTGTTACATCATGGCTGAATGGAAGTGGGCCATGGTCTTCTTTTTTGTTATTTGACTTGAAGGAGCATTATTATCTACAAATATTGTGTCTTATGCCACCCCTTTGCTCATCTTTTTGTTTGAGACAGAAGACTTCTAATGACAACTTAAAACAAAATTTTGTCTGCATAATTTGGTCTGAGTTGTTAGGTTTTCAGGAGCATGCTTAGGACAGGTAAGATTAAAAGAAAATTCAGGGACCTCTCCACTGTGTTGTTCTTGGGTTCCAAGGTTTTTACATGTGCTTTCTTCCTTCCTTCCACTATTCATAGTCTTCTTAGATGTGTTTTATACACAATTTCCAGAGTCTTTTAGCTGTACTTAGCAGAAGAAATAGAGAAAACTATACTACTTCATATTTCTATAATTGAAAGCCTTTTAAACTGACACTTTTTGTTTGTTTGTTTCAATCCATGGCAAAAATAGGTCACTATAACACTGACAAGGAAAATCCTAGTCCTCTTTTCAATGTGCTTATTGAACTATCTGAACAAACTATGGCATTTAAATAACCTCGAGTTTTTCTCTTAATAAGTATAATCTATAATACATATTTTATGCTTTAGGGTGCCATATTACCATGGTTTTTGAAAATTGCTGTTGGATTCCAGGGTGTGAGACAGGGCTTGCTCAAGGGAAATCACATTTATATTAAAGGTTGTCTATGTTATAAAAGGGTTTTATAGAGTTTCTGACTCTGTCAGTTTGGAACAGTTAGGATGGTGTTAGGGAAGGATTAGTCACCAGACTGACTCAAGAGAACCAATGACATTACTTACCCATCTCAACCTCATGCTCAAAGCTCCTGACAATTCTGCAACTTACTCACATAAACTTAGGTTACCCATTTCCTAATTGGCCTAAACATCTACTTGCTCATGACATTTTTTTTCTTGAATCTAGGTTGGAAAACTTGAGACATGTAAAGTAGTCTCATGCCTATTCCTTTTCAATATTATTTCAAATATTTCATAACATATCAGTTTCTTTGAGTTCTATCTGCTGACACAGGGACATTTACATTGAGGTCATGCACTACCAGAAGTTAAACTTAACGTCATAAACACCAAAGGGCAGAATTACCTACTATTGTTCTAAGAGTTTGCAAGCAAGTAGAAACACAATAAGCTCATAAAAACACTACTCACTTCCATTGTACTTAAACCAGGGCTTGAAAGTAGGAGAGCCTGAGTCTTAAATTAAAAATAACTAAGATTCCAATGGCAACATTCCTAAAGAAAATTTCCATCGATATTATGTGTTAGAAAATATCTCTAACGAGGGATGTGTTAAATACAGTCACTGAATAAATGGAGAAAAAATGGAAAACAAGGGAGAACAAGAAGAGAAAACTTCAGTTTCTGAATATTGGCAGCTTCTATCATGTCCTTTTCTGAAAGAATTATTGTATAAAACTATAATAAATGTTGTGGTAATTTTAGACTACCACAGCACTTATCAAGTTGCCTAAAAGTTTTCTAGAATACTCCTTAGGCTTTATTTGGCAGTATTGTTAATATGAGGCATAAAGAATCCATTTAGCACTAATGCACATGGGAAAAAAATCCCAAGAAAACTGTATTACTGCAGGTTGAAAACCTTAATTTTAACCTTAACAATTTAGAAGACAAAAACATACATTATTTTTCTTCCAAATTGCTTCCAATATTCTGCTTAAGTGAGGATGTTTATCAACACACACACACACACACACACACACACACACACACACACACACACACACACATTTATATTCCTAGTGCATTTTCTTTAGGAATTTCTTGTAGGAAGAAATGGTTTGCACTGTTAAATACTGAAGTACAAACCCTTTCATTCCTATAATCAAGCTTAAAGTTTCCCCCAAAGACACTATATCTACTATAAAATTAAGTCACTAAGTCACTGTGGTGCTAAGTAAGGACTTTTGGAAGGCATGGTGTTTTCGTCTTTTCCAGTGTTCACAGACTCTCATAGTTATTGAGTCCTGAGAAATTCAGAGCTTAGTAAGAGGCCCAAGGGATCAACAAAGCAGGCAGCATGAGTGTGTCAATACTCATAAATTACAAAATGGGATTCAAGGCTCCTGGAAGCCCCAGTCTTTGCCTTTTCTTGTGTATTTTTCTTGAGCAGGCTGCATTCTGGTGACATCCCCACTGCAATCTGATATCCCTTTCTTGTGGGACCTGTCCACTCCCTGGAGATTTAACAGCTGTTCCATGGGGATAATTCAATGTAGTCTTTATAGCTCGATTTGACTACAAGACGTTTCTATACAACCCGAAATGAAGTAAAACTAACTGCTTGAAGTAGACATAAAAAAACCTTACTATTCTTCCTCAAATCATCTATCCTATACTAATAAGCACCAGAAAGCAAATGGCCCATTGAAGTGTGTGTACAGTACCTGTAATGTGGGTTATTATATACATTACCTAAGAACTATATTGCCCAAAAGTTTCTCAAAAATTATCACCTTCATACCTTGCACCCCGTAAGAAATGCTACTTTTGAGCTATCCTTTCTGAGCATTACACCTGTCTCCCAAAGGGAAGGAGTGTAACACGATCTTGTCTGGGAGTTGGCAGAAGTCTTATTTCATTGTCGGGCTTAAATATATATTATTTTTCATTTAAAAGAAAAACAGAGTACAAAATGCTCAGGCTATTTTACTTTGAATTCAATAGAAAGGAAGAAAAAAAGCAAATAGCTAATAGTAAGACTATGATAATTGAATCAACTTTGGAGCTAATAGACTATATCAATTCACTTTGTTTCCAAATAATTGAAATCCAGAGATTGGATAGGCAATAGCCAATAGTAAGTCCATATAATGATTTTCTCTTTTCTTTTTTTTTTTTTTTTGAGTTGGAGTCTCACTCTGTTGCCCAGTGGAGTGCAGTGGCCGCTCCCAGCTACCGCAGCCTTGACCTGCTGGGCTTCGGCGATCCTTCCGCCTCAACCTTCCAAGTAGCCAGAATTACAGGCATGCGCTACCACGCCCGGCTGATTTTTTTTTTTTTTTTTTTTTTTTGAGTTGGCGTCTCACTCGGTCACCCAAACTGGAGGGCAGTGGCTGCTTCCGGCCACCGCAGCCTCGACCTGCTGGGCTCCGGCGATCCTTCCGCCTCAGCCTTCCAAGTAGCCGGAATTACAGGCATGCGCTACCATGCCCTGCTGTTTTTTTTTCTTTATTTGTAGAGATGCGGTCTCGCTGCCCAGACGGTCTCAAACCCGCGGGCTCAGGCAATCCACTCACCTCAGCCTCCCAAGGCGCGGGATTACAGGCTGAGCCACCAAGCCCGGTTCCATATAATGATTTCCTAAACACCATGACTAAATTGCTAAACAATCACAAAATATCTTCTCATTCATCTTAAAGAGAGGGCAGAAGATCTCAACCCAATGTTCCTGAAAGCACCATCAGCAACACAGTGAGTGAGAGACTGACTTTCTAGGTACTTATTCCAAACTTGATGCCTTTCACAGCTAAGGGCTGTTGGGCAAGTAGTTACCTAACTTCGGCATCCTCATATGTAAAATGGAAACAATTATAGTAACTATTTCAAAGTATTAGTATGAAGATCAAATCTGTTTGTAATGTGTTTAGTGTAGTGCATGATACACAGTAAACACCCTATATATTGAAGTTATTATTAAACTGACCACTTACAAATCCATCCAACTAAAGTTGGCATGTAAATCGGTATTTATTTGCCATTTTAGGCAGATAAATAATATTGCCCTATACAGTTTCTGAGTAATAAAAATATATTGGAGATAGCGCGTGTTCTTTTCTGAATCTGAATTTTAGTTTCTTCACAAAGTATACATCATGAATTGAGTTTGTATTAAATATATTGAAAACTTAATAATCTTATTCATTTGAGGAAATTTAATGACAAGCATTAGTTTAAGTTTGATCAAACTATGGATTCCGTTAAAACAAGGAATTTGAGAAAGTATTACCATTGGACTTTGGTACAATAGGCATGCTGATAAGTCACAGTAGTGAACGTTGTCTTTTGTTTGCATCTTGGTGTCATGTAGCTTTAGAGTATGGTTGACTATTTCTTACCACACAGGTTGGCAGGTTCTGGTGAAACCTCTCTACCAGGTTGTATTCTCATTGTATCCTCACATGGTGGAAGGCAAACCAACTTCCTTTGGCCCGTTTTCTAAAGATATTAATCTCCTGTCCTCATGATATAATCATCTCATGACCTTATCTAGTACCAAGGAAACACTCACACATAGAGATCATATGAGATAAGTGTGCACACGAGAGCACACACATACACATTTGCATGTGCACACACACAAACATACAGTAACAAAAAACATTGTCTTACCTTGCTGTGACCTAAATGCTCATTAAAATTGCTCAGAGAAAATTCCCACTGTCTGATGAGGCCTATAATCTCTTCAGCTTGTCCTCAGGATCACATTTCATCTCTGTGAGTATAATTTGTGTTAAATGAAACTTTCCCTTGATGAACAGAATCATTTGAAAAAACAACTAGCACATCATGTTCTCTCTCCACAATCCTGCTGTTTTCCACTGCCATTTGACAGTATGACATTCACATCACCTGCATTTGTGCTGTATGCACCTCATACCCAGGAAAAATCATTTCCAGGCTCTTAGTTTCCTGAGAAGTTACTTTCTTCATTTCTTAGGGAAAATGGAAATTAAATTATTCCAAGGTCAATTGAAGAATAATTTGATTTAAAACTAAATAAATAAATAAATAAACAAACCAGCAGTAGAATAATCATTATCTTAATACATTCAGATAGCTAAACAAAATACTACAAACTGGATAGTTTATAAACCAACTGACATTTATTTCTTACAGTCCTGGAGACTGAGAAGTCTGAGATCAGAATGCCAGGATGGCAGGTTCTGGTGAAGCCTCTCTACCAGGTTGTGGACCTTAGACTTCTCACTGTGTCCTCACATGGTGGAAGGCAAACCAACTCCCTTGGGCCTATTTTCTAAAGATATTAATCCTCTGTCCTCATGACCTTATCATCTCCTGAAAGTCTCACCTAACACCATCACAATGGTGATTAGATTTCAACATATGAATTGGGTGGTGGAGTGGTAGACTCAAACATTCCGATCATAGCAGTCATCCTATCTGGAAATTATATTACTTTAAATTTAGCATTATAACTTTATTTTCTAAGGTGACTAGCTTAATTTGCTTCTTTGATCAAGTCTTTAAAATGTTCATTAAGATATTTTACCTCATTATTTGTAAACATCATTTAAACAGTAAATCAATTTATCACAGTTCATTTAAAAGCCTGTGTTGAAATTTGAATTGTTTGAATTTTTATGTTAAAAATAATACTGACATTACAACCATGATGCAAAAAAATTTTTCTGAAATTTAAAATAGATGACCAGCAATGAAGGACATTGGGTCAAAGATTACAGATTTTGGACTTGGCACACATTGTTTAAAACATGCACCACTTTCCACTCCCACCCACAGTGTACACAGGAGCCTGTTAACCTACCACTGACACCTTGTGTTTCAGTGAGCTTATAGAGAATGCTGTAGATCATGACCCTTATGGCAGAGGGGCAGTCAATGGAGGAGGGACTGTGGAGTAGTGGGCATATTAATTCCTCTGTCCCTGAAACATCTGTGTACAGCAGGCAGGGTGCAGATATTATCTACAGTTTACACAAAAGGATACTTTATCATCAGGATTGGGGAAAGTCAATAATAGATAGTGACTGTGCCATTCACAATCTTTTTTTCCTCCTCTTCCAGAAAGCACTCCATCATCAGGTTTTATTCATTGTTATTAGACATCTATTTATTTTCTATGGTCCTGAATGACTTTGATATCAAAGTGAAGACAAAATTTACAAAGCTGGGCAGAGCTATAAACAGCACTGCTCCCTATGAGCTGTTTCAGAAATGTCCCAGTGTGATTTGCTATTTGCCAACAAAATCTCTTCTGTGTGTCTTTTGCAATGTATAAGTGTGAGGCAGAATTCTTGTCTTTGGGGAGAGAAAGGAAGGTCAACCCTTCCAATATAGCAGTCTGCTTCCCCCAGTTTCTCACTGGTGCTACCACTTTTCCAACCAGGCCCAGACAACTCACTTTTCCTGGAATTCACCACATGCACATTATCCTCTCAGCCTTTCCATGTGGCAACCCAACTGAGCTGCCTTTTTTCCTCCTTTATTTCTTCCTTGACCCAGCAAGATGATGCTCAAAATATTTATCTAGACTCAGAGGTAAAGCAGAGTCCTGGGGCCCTCAGGCTGTGCTAACCAAGGAACCCCGAATTGCTACATTGTGGAAAGGCTCCAAAGGTCTGAAGACAGGCAGGCAAACCCAGTTTTCAGGGATCCAAGAGAAGACTGTGACCAGAAAATAACCCAAGAACTTGAAAAAATTTTAAATGTAACCAACATTAGAGTGTGCTAGTGTGACCTTGCCACCTACCCTCTCTGCCTTGTCAACTTCAGTACCTTGTCAGTGGCTTTCTGGAGCACATTGCTGAAAAAAATGTTAGGGCTATGTCCATACTTGGTAAGGAGGGTGCTGCGAGTCACAAGCTGAATTTGCTATGGGGTAAGGCAAGGAGTAGCGCTGGATGTACTATGTCTGTGGACCTTGCCCAGGTGCATTCCATGCCACACCTTCTCCTAAGAACCCCTTTTCAAATTCTCAGATCTATAATACTTTCTTTTCAGTGACTCATACAACATGACACCACTTGGTACTTCACTCATCACTGTCATCATAACATAGCTCCTGAATATCAGCTGTGTTCTTAGACAATCCTTGCCTTCAAAGAGGTGAATACCTTAAAGTCTTCTCTCCTCTCAGTATCCACATACTTGGCACCAGGTCACCTTTACAGAACTAAGTGTTCATAGTTGATGCACTGGCTTTGGCTATGCTCTTAGACCTTTCTACTCTCCTGCCTTCCTCTACTCATGTCACATTTACCTTGATAGTTTGACATTCACTTTTTGTTTGTTTTACCACCTTGATTACTCATCATGATTCCAGTTTTCAATTTGGTTTTCCAGCTTCCTGCTTTCTTGTGGAGCCCAACACTGCTTCTGACTATTAAAGCCCCAGCCACTACAACCTATTAGCAAGACTCAAACATAGCTTACAAAAGTTAAAAAGGAGAAAGCACAGGGTTAGTAGGTTCAGAAAAGACTTTATGAAAGTGCAGGAACTTGACCAGGGTTTTGGAGAAAGGGCATCTGTCAGACAAGGTGGTAGGAAGACAGCCCAGATAGGAGCATGGTATATGCAAAAGCTCAAGGTAGAGCCATAGGAAACAAGATGTTTTATCCTAGTCCATTTCTTTGCAAGACTTATTCCTCTCATCCTAAATGTTTTGTTAGCATCACAAAAGAAGTACTCTTCTGTTTCATAAATATGTTTTACACTTCTGTGTCATGTTATGCATCATGTGCTATGTGGCGTGCTCTTCAATGTTGAATATGTGATATATAGTCAGAAAATGGATATGAATGAAGGCACTATGTGAAAAAAAAAGAGAGTATGAACTTTGGAGGCAGTAAGATTAAATTCTATCATTATCATATAATGAATACAGAATCTGAATAAAGTTTCTTAATAAGTTCCTGCTTCAGTGTCCTTAATCTACATGGTAGGGCTATTAATGCCTACTTTACATATATTGAGAGACTCCAGAGCTAATATGGCATTAAATCTCTAAGAGCTAATAATTTTATCATAATTACTTTTATTGACTCACTCGGCTCACCATTGCTTATCACATGTTCCCTATGAAGACCGTCATCCTATGAGTAATCTCTATCCTGTTCTATAAAAGACCTTTTAAAAGTACAACACTAAAGGTTTTAGATCAGTGCTTATTCATACTTTATGGGGAACACACTCCTCTTAAAATGTAATGAAAACTAGGAACACATATTTTGTATGACATTTTTGAGACTTCGTTGATGCCCCTGCAATCCATCCATGGACATCAGGTTAAATTTTAAATAAGAAAAATGTGTAGATAAAATCAAACTTCATCTCTGTCTATGTACATTCCTAATAATCTTCTGTAACCATCCTTTTTGTATTTCTAGGACACTGAAAAAGCTTGACACTGGTTCTGTTCGACATAAGATGGCTGGGCTTACTTCTTAAAAAACTTTACCTTTTACCACAAGGTTTAGAAGATATCTTTATCTGTCAATATCCAGGTTGTTTAAAAAAGAAAATAGAAAATATGTGTGTGTGTGTGTGTGTGTGTGTGTGTGTGTGTGTGTGTGTGTGTAACTAGCTAACCATTATATAATGGTTATATAATGGTTATCTAGTAGAAGGTGGATAAAATAGGTAAAGAGGACTTTCAGAAGTCCAGAAATAGCATGTGCAAAAAATCAGGTATTTCCTCTAGCTTGAGAGAGAGGGTGGACAGTGAAGGTATAAGGACTAGGACAACTCTCCTGGACCACCTGTCAGGCTGAGTTTCAGACCTCTTCACAAGGGTGGTTGCCATGTGGCCTACAGGTTGCAAAAACACTTGCCAGAAAACTCGAATCCAGGCTGCCTGGGGAAGCTGACACCAATGGGGAGTGTGAAGCTGGAGTACAATTGCACAGAGCGTGGCAATCTTGCCATACAGGTGCTCCCCACTGGATAACAATGATGGAGGACAGGGACCCAAAGTATTTTTCTGCTTCTCACCCTGAAGTGAACCTCTAGCACCCCTTACAGACAACACTCAACATTTGACCAGCTGACAAAAGACAAATGTTCACAAAGTACAACTGCATTATCAAAAGATGGGTAAAAAAAAAGGTGGCTCTGGAGTGGAATCTCAAAAAGGAATGACTGGCACAAACATCAATTTCTTTTCTTCCTTTAAAAATACAAATTAAAAACTAGAGGCCCTGGACATCTGGAAGAGGGTTTTGGGAAAATGAAGGGAGGCATACATATAATCATGATTTCATATGTCACCTGAGCAAAGTCTTTTTTTTTATGTTTATTTTCTTGCTAAAAATGATGAGTTATCCTGTGGTTGCAATATATTTTTATGCAGAAAATGAAATCACTTTATTTCTGAAATATTTCTAGAAAACAAGATAGAGGAAAAAAAAGAAAACTAAAAGCAATGAAAAATAAGATCAAAATGTTCTGGCAGATTCCATCAACAATCCCAACAGGAACAATGTCCTTTCCTGGACAGAATTCCTAATTCGTTGTGTTTCTAATTCAGTGCATTTCACGATGTCAGGTTCCAATGTTTTCCCATCAGTATAGATATTTTTGCACAGGATATCTGTACATTTAAAAGCCACAGTTCTGAATGCTTTTGTTTTAAAATGTATTTATTCCAATACACCTCTCAGTGTTTCATTATATTGCCTATATTACATACAAAAATATCTGCTATCTACGTTAGCATAACTTTTCCATCATCCATACTGTCCCTTTACTTGATGTGACATGCATGACATCCCACATATATAATTTTAATGGAGGGGAGGGTTGCTGAGTCTATAAACTATCTATTGTGTCATTTACAGAGAATGGAATAGAGAATTGAAGCCATTTTTTAGATGATTCAAGTAGAAAACACATTGGTGTCATTTGAATGACATGTAAAATTCTGATGAAGTCATATTCTGTGGTCCTTGATGTCAGACTGAATAGTTCTCTGGCAGACAAAACCTTTACTGTGGCCTAGGCAAACAACAATAGGAAAACCACTTTCTAAAAGAGTAAAACAAGAATGCTGACCAAAATGCACAAAGGCAAACTCTCCAGAACTTAAAAATTAGTAGTTACAAATAATTTAGTCTACAGATGTGAAAACAGGACAAAAATCAATTTTTCCCTTGTATTAATATTTATAAATAGAAACTTTCTGTCTAGATAGTAGACAGTATTACAGTCTGGGAATTTACCCTGGCAAGTGTGCAATATAAAACAGCTAGGAAGTCAATGATTCATTCTCTTGTAACACACAGAGTATTCTGAAGGTTGCTAAATGTTGCTCTTCTGGAGGTAAACTTCTATTATCTTTTCGTCCTGCTTTCTCTGACATGTAACATGCCTGTGTGTTGAAGCTCTCATTCTTCAGTGTGGCAGCTGCTTCTCGACTCTTATGCTCTGGCCTCTAAAGCCGCACATGTGGACCCTGGAGGCAGTGGTTGCACATCTGCAACTGTTCCAGATCTTGTGGTCACTGTCTAACCTCTGAACTTCTCTCCATGTGAACATGGGGTTCACCACCTGGTATTCTCTTAAGAGGTTTGGCGGTGTCTCCCTAGGGGGAGTCTGGACAGCTGTGTGTTAGTCATTATATGAACTTCCTTCAGTCCTGCAAGGTTGGTTCTGGGCTACCTTCCCTCCAAAACTTTTGAGGAGCCTGTAGCTAGCTGAAGTGCTTTTCCCAGAAAGTGTCTGCCATCTTGCAAACTCCTTTTGCAGCTAACACCTGGGTGTCCTGGCTTCATCACTGGGTCAAAAGGAAAGATGTTTGGAACTTCACCTGCTTTGGCTCCTAAGTCCCATTTTAAACACAGAACCAACTGAACACTGGCCTCTGAGGTCAGGCCCACATCATCTCCAGTTTCAGCACTTCTCACAAACACACTGTAGTCCTGTTAGTAAGGGATATGAGAAGAATGTGGCTAGAGGTGGCTGGGTTGTCATGTTTCCATCCATGGAGATCTATGACAAGAGAAAAACTGAACATCTTTTCTAGTTAGCTCAGTTATCAGCCATTTGGAGTCAGGGGACTGCTTCCAGTGATCTCCTGCAGATCCTTCCTACTTTTGGCCACCTTTAAAATTCTATTTCCAAGAAATGCAAATGGCTCAGTAAAGTTCATAATAAAGCATACTAGTCTAGAGTCTGCTTCTCCCACAATACCATCTTAATAAATGAAAATATCAGCCGGGCTTGGTGGCTCAGCCTGTAATCCCGCACCTTTGGGAGGCTGAGGTGAGTGGATTGCCCAAGTCCGTGGGTTCGAGACCCGCCTGGGCAGGCAAGACCTCATCTCTCAATAAAATCAAAAAATTAGCCAGACATGGTAGCGCGCACCTGTAATTCCGGCTCCTTGGAAGGCTGAGGCGGAAGGATCGCTGGAGCCCAGTAGGTCAAGGCTGCAGTGACTGGGAGCGGCCACTGCACTCCAGTCTGGGCGACAGAGTGAGACTCTAACTCAAAAAAAAAAAATGTCACATTTGCTAATCTGAGATTCTTGCCTTGCTTAAGACCATTCACAATGCTATTAAAATAATGTGTTTAATTTAAAAATTATGCAGGAATTATTTCTTTTTTCCTCTTGCCATTGTGGTTTTTCAAGAGCTTTTTCTTCCCTTCACAATAGCTGCTTCTTGAGTTCCAAAACAGTCATTTATTTGTGTGGTTTCTGGAAGAAAGCCATTGCTTTTCTCCACCAATGCATGGCCAATGTCACCCTGTGAATGTTCTGTCTCTGCCAGAGTCATGACTGAGAATTTTTTTGGGGGGGAGTCATTGTATGAATGGATTTCTAAATATTGCTAACTTGAAACAGCATTCTACTTACTTTTAAAAAATTGTCTGTAAAAAGAAAAGTTTAATCTGTAGGTATATCCTAGACAATTTCCTTTTGTGTAGATCAATTCTGCTTTTATATTTCAATTTGGATAATAAACCATATTGACCACAAAGCACTTCTATAAATATAGCGATGTTGGGGTGTCTTTACCCCCAGAAATGCACACCCAGAGTTCCCCATGAATTCCAACAAGCAGAGAATAAAAATGTGCTTGTGATTCACAACTTTTCTCCAAAATTTGAAACCTCATGTAAAAAACTGTAAAAAGATGACTCTCTCTCACAGTATATTAACATTTTAAGTAAAACCCTTTGTCCCAGTCTTATACAAGAAAACTCAACCAAAAAAAGAAGGAAAAACAAAGTGGGAACAAGCTTCCTAGATACTGCCCCTCAACAATGAATTGTGGAGAACTGGAAAAACCTGACATCCTGCATAAAGACCCAGGAAATAACATGGCATGGCAAATCCCAGCAAATAAAGCTCATATGTAAATCAAATAGAGCCCAAAGAAAAGACTGAAGTTTCTTCTCTTCATATTTCAAAAAGAATTCCAGAGGTCAAAGGAACAGGTGCAGGTGCAAATGTATATAAAAATAACGAGCAGCACTCATAACAAATAAGGATAGCTACATTCAGTCATCTTTCATATATGTCTGAACTCAGGCCAAGGGCAATAAGTGACCACTATGCTTTAAAAGGTCTAGGAATAGAAAAAATCAGCACCCAAATCTTTTCTGATTCCACATGGTCACTTGTCATGAGATGACTAACAATGGCTGCAGGGTCAGTATTTATATTTGCACTGGGCTAGTACCAGACAGTTGATAAAATTGTTTTCTTAGAATTTCTCCTGTCCCTACATGTAGCAATTTTAGAAGCAATTCTTGGCTTAAAACCCAGCTGTTATAGCTTACCAGATATCTGACACCTGCTTAAAGAGGTTCCCACCAGACCTCTGCAAATCAAACTTTGCTAAATCATACCCTATTGTTGATCAAACTTACTGCTCCACCCATTCAAAAATAGAAGGCATAAAAGTGAATACAAACATAAGAAGAGAGTTTACATCTGGTCTTGCAGTCTTTCCATACAGTCTCTAAAGTACTGTGAGTCCCCCAGCCCTATATCTTGGCAGACCCATTTGATATTATCATCACTGTCAAACAGGATGGAGTTGGTGTGTGGGCTGCCATCCTTTGGTAGGATGGTGGTGTAGGAAGTAAATTTGACTCGCTTCTTCTTTGGGCCAGAAGAATTTATTAGGTTTGTTTTCCATTTCCTTCTCATACACATAGCCAGAAGTTCTGAATAGTTGACTATGAAAAGTCTTCTGGGAATTGCCATTCAAAAGGAAACTCCTCTCCTTGAGCTGTAGTCCCCTGTGTATCATGGTTATGCACTCCTCTGATGGAAGTGTAATGTCCACAGGGTTCTCCAAAAGTTCCACTTCATTACCAAGCCAGACCCAGACATGGGAATGGGGGATGTTGCCTTACTCACTCACAGCAAAACTTTTGTGTCTGTATTTCCAAGAAAATGCCACACAATTAAGAAGACCAGAATGGCCAGACAGAAGACACAGAGCAGGGCGTAGATACATGCCAATCTCCATCAACCCCCTTGAGGTCATTGTAAGGTCATTAGGTTCTGGTAACTTCCCTTGAGTGGGAAGCTTGTGAAGGTGTCTGGACACCACTTTTGAGTAACTTCTTATTCTTTCCTTCCATGGAAGCCAGTGGGGTTGTGCTTTTGTTGGTACTTTCCTCTTGGTCAAGAGATGCAACATGTTGAAACCATTCCTGAACTGTTCTCTCCTGGTTTCCTTCACGTGCTATGGAATTACTGAGGTGGTCTTTATATTCCCAATTTATGCCCTCAATATCATTGGTGCCTTCTTGGTGCTCAGAAATTTGGTTCAAATTTGACCTGGACTTTCTCTTTACCCACAGCAAGAACACTCTTCCTCTTGGACTTCTGTCACGGTTCACTAATCATCATTTCTAACTTAATCAAGGGCCCTTATCCTGTACCTTCTGCAACCACAACCGACCATTTGGACTCAAGGTTTACCTGGCAGACACAACGATTTCATCCAATGATGAGACAGTAACTGAATAATCCTTGGGGTTGTAAATGTCTAAAGGTGTCACCAAACCATCACTGAACAAAATCCAATAACTGACTATTGCTTCCTGCTGTGGGGACTGAAGCATGTCCTGGGCTGCTTCTGTGGAGACAATGGCCCTTCTGTCTGCTCGGTGAGGCTGCAGGGAAAGAGACATGCCAGCCACGAGCTGCATGCCTAGCTCTGCAATGGTGACTTGGTTGTCCAGGATGATCACTGTCTTCTTAGCCAAGAGGGAGTCAGAGAATGGAGAGAGGACCTGCATGGTGGTGACTCCCAGCTCCTGACCAGCCAGGGTTCTGCCATCCTATAACTGAGTGACTTTGGGCTCCTCCACCTTCAGGAACTCAGTCACGAGGTCAGTGATATCAAACTGTCAGTCGGGCCTAGCATGTAGTTCAGCTGCCCTATGTCAGGCAACTCAACCACAAACTAGGTGAGGGCCTGCACTGTGGTGTGCTGGTACTGCAGAGAGCAGCCTCATCCCTTCTTCTCATCATCCTCGTCCTCACTCTCTCGGGTGGGCCTCCTGTTGGTGGCCACCGGGATGCTCCAGCCCTTAATCTGGCTCAACTTCGTGTCTAAGATCTCAATCTGCAGGGGGAGTCTGGGAGCCCAGACAGTGACTTGAAGTTGGGAGGTGAAGTGCAGGTGGGTGAAGTTCACAATCGTGTCCACTTTGCTTTCATTTCTTTCCCATTCACAAAAACAGAATCACAGGTTTTGGAAACCTTAATGAAGTCTTCATCAGCAGACTCGCATTCCAGACTCAGACACATCCACCACAGAACCATCCTCTTGAACCCCCATGACTTTGACAGGAATGGAAACAGGCTTTCTGGTGAGAATGGCAGTATTCAAAACCTCCATGCCCATTGCAAGAGGGACATGCCCACAGAGCTTGTCTGGCTGAGAAGATCTCAGACACAACCTGCTCACTCATGGAGTCCTCAACCGGGTACTCCACGTGCCAGGTGATCTGCTGGGCGCTGGCGCTGTTATCAACTCCAAAGTCCACTTGTAAGATCTCATAGAAAGAACCATTTGCTCTGTGTGTCCGGGAAATGGCCCCATGCAGGTGAGGGTGGCCAACGTCCGAGTGCTGTCATTGTCTATTTCTTCCTGGATGGCCCAATGGTCCTCATTGCTGATTCTCACTGCCATGATCTTCACACCTGCTACTGCCTTAATTCTAAGAGTGAACTGCTCTGCCACTGAGCCACTGGTCAGAGAGACCAAAAACGTGGTTGTGTCGGTCAGTTCAGAGGTACCGAGATAACGATGCTCTCGTCCAAGGTCACCAGGGACCACTTGAGGTCGTCTTGTGTGGGGTAGACCACTACACTCCCCATCCTTTCCAGGGCTGGAAATGCCGGGTAGAGGCCATCCTGGCCCGTGTGGATATTGTTATCCCCTTGCCTTCCTCCTACAGAGGCAACTGGCTAGCTTCGTCAGCAAGGTAGATGTTGAAGAAAAGATCCACGGTGCTGTCCCCAAGCACGGCTGGGATGTTCTCTTCAGGCTCCAGGTCCGGGCCAGAACTGAACCACTTGGGCAGCAGCTCCAGTTCGGCCACACACAACCCCGGTGCCCCTTGCAGCAGGCAGCTGGCCGCCACTTCCCTCGCCTCGGGGTAAGTAAACATCTTGACACAGGGCAGATCTTCCACAAAGTCACCATCATCGCAGCCCATGCTAGTGACATAAAACAAGGTCTGCACTTTGGGCCTGTTGGAGTAGATGGAGCTGTCAAGGATGTGGGATTTCAGTTTCCAGTTGAAGGGAAACTTCTCCATGTTTCCGAAGGGTGTGGATGCCAACAGGAGCTTCTCAGGGATCATCTTCTCCACGGAAAAGGGGCTGTAGCTGACATTTATCACAGGGGGCCTCCTGGCTCGGTAGGTGAAGAGTGGTTCCACCCGGGCCTGCAGGCTGGAGTTCCTGGTGAGATCCTGGTTGGCCTCCTTGAGGAAGAAGGACTTCTCGGCCTTGGAGACGTGCAGGCTCGTGAGGAGGTAAGCAGGCAGTGAGGAGAACCTCTGCAGGCCATCAGCGATCCGGCGACTCTCTGTCCCTGGTCACCGGAGCGCCGACAGCGCCAGCAGGAGCGCGAGCAGCGGCGCCCGGAGCAGCCGGAGCGGCTACGCCCCCGCACCGCGCATGGCTCGGTCTGGCGCGCCGCTCCTCCCCAGACAGTGGCGCCAGCAGCGCTTCCTCGGCTGAGCCCTGCGCGCTTTCCGGACTCTGCCGTGCGCGCGCTTTGGCTGGCCGCCCGCGCTTGGTTCGAGCGCGCCGCCGCCGCCCGTCACTGCCACCGCCGCCCGTGCCCGAGCGCGGGTCCCATCCTTGCCACATCGCCTCCACTGCAACCGCCGCCATCTCTGCCAGTGCCAGCAGCCGACCGCCCCTCGAGCCAGCCGGAAACTCCTGAGCAGAGTCTTACACAATACTAGCATATCTCGTAGATGTATGAAGTACGAAATCTCACACATAGGTCTAAGTTCTGTGATTAGTAAAATATCACTTTAATTATTTTGTCATAACATATATATACAATAAAAATAGTGAAACTACTTTCATGTAGGAGCCCACATGATTTATTACGTTAAAAAGTATTTTTCATACTCAAAAACTTTAGAGCACTCGGTAGGTGGATATGTGTTAGAAGTAGACAAGCTATTTACCCCTCCTCATGAGGATGTACCATTTCACAATTCTCACAAAAACTTTTTCCGATGTTTCACCTAAAGATTTGTTCACGCTGCTTACTCTTTTCCTTTCAAATTATTTTACTTCCCTGTCATTTTTTTTTTTTTTTACATTTTCTCTAATATCGTAGTCCTGGTCATTACTCCATTTGTATGTCCACCCACAGGGTTATCCAGTCTCCCCTAAGGTGGCCAGTTTTTACTTTAGTTTTTCCGTGATGCTGTACCAAGGTCCAAAATATGCCTTGTGTTAGCAAAGGAAGCAAGCCCTTTGAAAGATATTTGTTCCCATTGTGTCAATGCAATTCAATAGCTAAAGAAGTATCTTATACATATTTTAAATATCTAAGAAACAACAGATTGGTTAGGACTTTAAGAATGGAACTGAGGTTGACGTGGTGGCTCAAGCCTGTAATCCAAGCACTGTGGGAGGCCAAGGTGAGGGGATTGCCTGAGTCCACTGGCTCAAGACCAGCCTGGGCAATTGGTGAGACCTCATTTCTACAATAAATAAAAAAATTAGCCAGGCGTGGTAGTGCGCGCCTGTAATTCCAGCCATTTGGAAGGCTGAGCCCTGCAGGTCGACGCTAGGGTGGCCGTGAGCATGCCACTGCACTTCAGCCTGGGTGACGGAGTGACTCCAACTCGGGGAAAAAAAAATGAAACTGAGATAAAGAATAAGACTAAATAGACATATTCAGACTTCATAAACCACATTTGATGTGTCTGATAGAAATCTCATGTTCAAACAGATTTTGGGATGAGGGCATCTCTAAAATCCACCATGTACTTTAGTTATATGTGCAACACGGTGAATGCTTTTAAGCATGGTGTACTTGTGCAGAGAACTGCAAGAACCCCAGCTGAAAATCTGACCCTTGTCATGGAATCTTCAATGTCACCTTCTCAAGGTGAATGGAAGATCGAGCAGCCCTAGAAGATGCCTTTAGTTTTCTAGGCCGACTTTGTTGAATGTTCTTCATTCCATGAGTATGGGCACATGTAATCCTCCATATTGCAACAGTAGCAATTACTGTCTCCATAGGCTCCTGGTGAACAAGAATGCATTTTAACCAACTTTTAGTTTATTGTGATGTCTAGCAAAGATCAACAAAATGGTCTTGACACCTTTTTTGTTGTTGATTTTTATCCACAGAATTGTGTTTACACCAGAGTGTAGCAATCTGTGGCATGTGTGCAAAATCTCTGTCTTGTGACTGAGATATTTTCGCAGCCTTTGTATGCCCTGTAGGAAGCAGTCAATTCATGTTTCGCAAGACTCTGGAATTAGGACTAACACTGCTCTGCTCTAGAAAAGTACAAGAATCACAGCCTTCTCATCAATGTAATTGAACAACAAAATGTGAACCAATAAGTATCTTGAAAATAATATTTAACTTCCATTATTTATGAAAAAAATTAATGCTTTTAGATTATAAAATATTTCATAAACATAGAAGAGCAGAAAGAAAATATTATCTACCTTCTCATCAAAGGCAAACATCAACATTATGCAAATGCAGATGTTCTTTTCTTCATTTAATTAATTTAATTTTTTGACTCAGAGTCTCATTCTGTCACCAAGGCTAGAATGCCATGACATGATCAAAGCTCACCACAGTCTCCAACTCCTGGTTTCAGGCAATCTTTCTGCCTCAGGATCTTGAATAGCTTGGATTATAGGCACATGCCACCATACCTGGCTAATTTTTGTGAATTTTTGTGGAGATGAGGTCTCACTATAATGCCTAGGCTGGCCTTGAACTCCTGGGCTCAAGTGATCCTCCTGCCTAAGCTGCCCAAAGCACCATAAATACAGTTATGAGGCACCATGCCCAACCCTAGTCTTCATTTTAAAGGGACTTTTATTTTGGTTCATTTTTTTTGTTATCAATATATTCTGCAAAGAAAATAATAATTTAATGAACACTTGGTATGTGCTAGATATTCTGTCAACTGATTTTTATATTTGTCTGTTTCAAGCTTCAGAATAACCCTAGAAAGTGGTAACTCAGAGCTAATAGTTTTGTTTTACAATTGAGAAACTGAGGTTCAACATTGGAGTAACTTGCCCTAGATACAGAACCATTAAGTGATATAACCTTCTTTCCAACCTTCATCTTTCTGATACCAATTTCATGCTTTACTCCTATGATATGCTTAATGCACATTTTATATTGTGTTCTAACCACTGAGTTTCTACATTTTAACTCAAAAAAATTACATTATTAAAATGGTGGTCAGTAAATGTTGAATAACTGAGTGCATTTTTTTTAAGAGGAGAAAGGAGTAATTTGAATTTCCAGGAAAGAAGTGAGCACACTAAAAATTTTAGGTGCATAATAAATACTTGTTTAAACTTCTGCTGCGATGATTATACTAAAATCAACTTGCTAGTTCTGATTAGATGTGAAGTAGAATGTCTTCCTATTTAACAATGGAGCATCTTCTAGGGTAGGCTTATTCTTTCCATACCGAGAGATCTCCACATACAATTAAGAGATCCTTAGCACCATCTGACTCTTTGCTGTCTGGAAATAGAGAATTAGGAGATTATATTTTGGTGTCTTCCACTAATGTTTACATCTTCCTCAATTTTGCACAAGTGACATAGCCTAATTAGAAAAAGAACTGTGGGCTCAGCCTGCAATTCCATGCCTTTGGGAGGCTGAGGTGAGTGGATTGCCTGAGCCCGCGGGTTCGAGACCCACCTGGGCAACTTGGCGAGACCTCATCTCTACAATTATTCAAAAAACTAGCAGGGCGTGGTAGCGCGCGCCTGTAGTTCCAGATACTTGGAAGGCTGAGGAGGAAGGATCCCTGGAGCGCAGCAAGTCGAGGCTGCGGCGGCCGGGAGTGGCCACTGCACTCCAGTCTGGGTGACAGAGTGAGACTCCAATTCAAAAAAAAAAGAAAGAAAGAAAGAAAGAAAAAGAACTGTGTGACTCAGGAGATGTGGCTTCTCCATCAAATTGTGTCACTAGGTAGCTAGTAAAATTAAATTTGTAAATTTCACAATTAAATTGTTTATTTCTCAGAATATAACTGTTTTTGGAAATAGGCTACTTAAAGAGATGATTGAGCAAAAATGACGCTGTTGGGGGTAGACCTTAATCCAATATGGCTGGTGGCCTTATAAGTGGTGCTTTCCATGACTGAGGTGTGTGTTCTTTAGACAATCTCTAAAATACCTTCAGCTCAGAGGTTTCATTAGGAAGAATCATTTAAAGTCTTTCTATCATTGTATTAGTCTACTTCAGTTGCTATAACAAATTACCACAGACTGTTTGATTTAAACAACAAAAGATTTTATTTTTTTCCTAGTTCTAGAGGCTGGAAGTCCAAATCAAAGGTGTCAGCAGGGTTGATTTCTTCTGAGAGCCTCTCTCTTGGCTTGTAGATGACCATCTTCTCCCTAAGTCTTCATATGGTCTTCCTATTGTGCATTTCTATAACCTAATCTCCTCTACTTATAAGGCCACCAGTCATATTGGATTAGGGTCTACCCCCAACAGCGTCATTTTTGCTTAATCATCTCTTTAAGTAGCCTATTTCCAAAAACAGTTATATTCTGAGGTAGTGTGGGATAGGGATTCAACACTTGAATTTGGGGGAGGGAGGGACACAACTGAGCCCATAACAATTACTTAGGATCCGTAGAACACTTAAAATTCTAGTGTCAGCAGCTGTAAGACCCTCTCAGCCCTCCCCTCACTGTGGTCATCACCTTTGCAAAATAAAACTAAAAACAAAAGGTAGGATTGTAAGTTCCATGGGATAGTCAGAAATGCAGATCATTCTATCCTTCTACTTGGCCATTCTCACTCTGATTCACCAATTCTGAGGGTTCCAACAGGCTGCTGGAACTTGAGGTATTCTATCTATATGCCAGGCAATGAAAGAAAGAAATAAGAGAAAACTAAAGGGGTATTCCTCTCAACTGAGTCAGCTCTCTTTAAAAAGCCTCCCAGCAAGACCAATTCAATGCTTTGGCCATGCCATGCCTCATGGGCTTGACTTAGTCACCTCACCACATATATCTGCAAGAGAAGTTGAATAATGTAGTCATCCAGTTGGATACATGGCTGCCTCAAATAAGTGTTCCTCTACCAAGAAATGTACACACAAAGGATTTTTGGTAGGTAACTAGGAATCTCTGCCATAATCTCTTTGAACAATAAAGGTATACTATATGGAAGTTCTCATGTAAGAAGTAATGCAATTTCTGTCTCAGTTTCAAAGTTGGAAAATACAGCTTTACCATCACCATTATAATGATGCACTAGATTTTCACTATCCAAAATGGCAGCCACTGGCTATGTGTGACTATTGAATATTTGAGGTAAGTAAGACTAGTACAAACTGAGATGCATTTTAAGACTAAAATGTGTACTAGATTTTGAAGACTTAATATATAAAAGTAAAAACACTTTATACAAGAATAATTCTTATGCAGTAATTTCTTATTGCATGCTTCAATTACATTTGCATGCATTGAATTAAATAATCATGCATTAAAATTTAAGTCAATCTGCACTTTTTTTAGTTTTTTAAAATATGGTTATCAGAATATTTTAATGTATAATGTAGCATGAATTGCATTTCTAGTAGACAGCATTGATCTAAGCCAGGGATCACCAAATGGGGGACCAGTCTGTGGCCTTTTAGGAACCAATGCACACCGCAGGAGATTAGCAGTGGGCAAAGGAGCAAAGCTTCATCCATCTTTGCAGTTGTTCCCCATTGCTCACATTACTGCCTGAGTTCTGCCTACTGTCAAATCAGCAGCTACATTAGATGGTCATAGGAGTGCAAACCCTGTTGTGAACTGTATATGTAAGGGATATAGATTGCATCCTTTTTATGAGAATCTAATGCCTGATGATCTGAGGTGATGCTAAGGTGGTGAAGCTAGCACTGAGGAGTGGCTGCAAATACAGATTAACATTAGCAGTGAGATTTGACTGCATATCCTCCCTACTGTCCATGGAAAAATTGTCTTCCATGAAACTGGTTCCTGATGCCAAAAAAGTTGGAGATTGTTGGTATAAGCTATCACTCCAAATGCAAATATTCTAGTAACAGATTTTATTTTATTTTTATTTTTAAATACTTAATTGACTAATAATGATTGTATATATATTCAAGGTGTACAATGTGATTATTTGATATATGTATACATTTTGTAAAGTTACCACAATCAAATTAATTAGCAGATCCATCACCATGAATGCTATACATTAGATCCCCAGAATTTAGTCACTTTATAATTGAAAGTTTGTACCCTTTAATCAATAGCTCTCTATTCCTCTCACCCTCTGATATAACTTGGATGATTTTCCCCTCCAAATCTCATGTTGAAATGTGATCTCCAAAAAGTGGGAAAATGACATGAACAGAAATCTCTCAAAAGAAGATACACAAATGCCAACAAACAGATGAAAAAAATGCTCAACATCACTAATCGTCAGGGAAATGCAAATTTTAAAACCAAAATTAAATACTACCTTACACCAGTCAGAATGGCTGTTATTAAAAATTCAAAAAAATAATAGATGCTGGCACAGATGCAGTGAAAAGGGAACACTTTTAGTGTCAGTGTAAATTTTTACAACCTCTATGGGAATCAGTATAGATACTTCTCAAAGAAATAAAAGTAGATCTATCATTTAATACAGCAATTCCATATTTAGGTATCTATCCAAAGGAACAGACGTTCTTATATAAAAAAGACATCTGCACTTGCATGTTCATTGCCCCACAAGTCACAATTACACAGATGTGGAATCAACCTAAGTGCTCATCAATTGATCAATGGATAATGAAAATGTGATATATATATAATATATATATATTATATATACACCATGAAATACTATTAAGTTGTCAAAAGAGAATGAAATAGTTTTTTACAGTAACTATAATGGAATTGGAGAACATCATCCTAAGTGAACTAACACAGAAACAGAAAACCAAATACCACGTGTTCTCACTTATAAATGGGAACTAAACTAAGGATATGGAAAGGCATAGAGAATGGTATAATAAACATTGGAGAGTCATAAAGGGGAGAAGGGGATGTGGTGGAGGGACAAAAAATCACCCATCATGTACATTGCGCACAGGTGAGAGTGGTGGGTACACTTAATGTTCACACTAATTTCCCACTATAAAAGGCAACAATGTAACCAAAACTATTTGTATCACCTAAAACTATTGAAATTAAGTAGTAATAATAATAATAATAATAACATAAAAAAGAAATATAATCCCCAGTGTTGGGGGGTGAGGCCTAGTGGGAGGTGATTGGATTATGGGGTGGATCCCTCATGAATGGTTTGGTGCCATTCTTGCCAAAATGAGTGAATTCTCACTCTATTAGTTCACACAAGAGCTGGTTGTTTAAAAAAGACTGGCATTGCCTTTTCTCACTTGCTTGCTTACTCTCTAATATGACTCATCTGCTCCCTCTTTGGCTTCTGCTAAGGCTGAACACTTTCACATCAGAAACTGAAGCTAATGCAATGTAGCTCATAAGCCAAATAAATCTCTTTTCTTAATAAATTACCCAGCCTCAGGTATTCCTTTATATTATGCAAAATGGGCTATAGCACCATCCAACCCTGGGAAATGACCATTCTACTCTCTGCTTTTTTGAGCTTGACTTTGAGATACCACCTATTTCTCTTTCTGTTTCTGGTTTACTTCACTTAACATAATGCTCTGCAGTTCATTCGTGTATTCATGCCACAAGTTGCAGGATTTCCCTCCTTTATTCATCTATAGATATATTATTTTTTATCTATTCATCTATTGAGGGACACAGGTGGTTTTCATGTCTTGGCTATTGTGAATAATGCTGCAGTGAACATGTGTGTACAGATATCGCTGAAATATTGATTTCATTTCTTAAAGTTGGAGTCTCACTCTTGTCACCCAGGCTGGAGTGCAGTGACACACTCACAGCCACCACAACCTCGACCTGCTGTGCCTAGGCAATCATCTGCCTCAGCTTCCAAGTAGTTGGAACTACAGACACATGCCACCATGCCTGGCTAGTTTTGTGATTTTTTGTAGAGATGAGGTCTCACCAAGTTGCCCAGGCTGGTCTTGAACCCTTGGGCTCAGGCAGTCTTCTCACCTCGGCCCCCCAAAGTTCTGGGAATACAGTTGAGTCACCATGCCCTGCCTTGATTTCAGTTTTTAAGATATATGCCCAGAAGCAGAAATGCTGAATTAGATGATAGGTATATTTTTAAGTTTTTTGTGAAAAAGTTCATATTGTTTTCCATAATAGCTGTACCAATTTACATTCCAACCAACAATATACAAGGCTTCCCTTTTCTCTACATTCTTGCTAATACTTGTTATCCCATGTATTTTTAATAATAGCCATTTTAAGAGATATGAGGTGATATCTCATTGTGTTTTAGATTTGCATTTCTCAAATGATTAGCAATGTCGAACCTTCTTTCATACACCTGTTGCCCATTTGTATGTCTTCTTTGAAGAATCTCTATCCAGGTCCTTTACCCATTTTTAAATTTGATTAGTAGTGATTTTTGGTTTTGTTTCTGTTTTTTTTAATTCTATGAGTTCTTTGTCTATTTTGGATATTTAACCTTTTATCAGATACATATTTCATAAGTATTTGCTCCCATTCTATAGGTTGTCTTTTCATTTTGTTCATTGTTTTCTTTACTGTGCAGAAATCCACTTCTTTATTTTTGCTTCTGTTGCTTGTGCTTTGGTATCATATCCCAAAAGCCATGCTCAGACCAAAGTCAAGGATTTTTCCATTTATCTTTTCTTCTAGTTTTATGGTTTCAAGTCTTCAGGATGGAGACCCTGGAATGGTTGTAGCATGATTCAGTCCAATTCTAAGGGAAGCCTGTGGTGTAACTCTCAGTCTAAGGTCAAAGTCCTGAGAACCCAAGGCAGGGTTTAGGGGGAGCTGGTTAAGGCCTAGAGTCCAAAAACTAGGGAGACTAGAATTGTTCAAAAAGAAGAGGGAGAATGTACCTTAGTTCCTGCAAATAGATTGACATATTCACTTATTCTCTGTTTTTGTTCTCTCCAGACCCTCAGCAGATTGGTTGGTGTCTGTCCACATTGAGGGCAAGTTTTTCCCCACCTAGATCACTCAGAGTCATATGCTAACTTCCTCTGGAAACACCATCACAGATATACCAGAATTAATAATGACTTACCAGATTTCTAAGTATTCCTTAATCCAGTCAGGGTTGATACATTAAATTAACCATCATGCCTTACTACTATAATGACTCGTAACCTTTACCTACTCGAGTAGAATAGGTGTGTGACTAAACATACTAAACACTGCAGTAGAAGGGACAAGCTATGAAAGTATGCAAGGCAAAAATTATTTGAAAAGTAGTCACTGAGTTTCAAATCTAGCTACTTGTATCCCTATATGAATCAGCTGCTATTATTTCTTTAAGTAATCTACACTAATTCCTTAATATCAATTACTAATCCTGAATATTTTTGTCATGAAAGTCTTAAAATTAATGCATATATAGAAAATATTTAACTAAAACTCTTATGACAAAAGCTATACCTCTATATTTTAAATATGTTAGACATAAAAATAAAATTTAACTGCAGAAATAAAAAGTGCCATACTTTCAGCACCTAGAAACAGCCACTATTTAGTATGTTAGTCACTATACTACACCTCCTTATTTATATAGGTATATTTTATCTGATTCATATAGGCAAATTTGTATTCTGTTCATTCAATTTAATATTATGTTATAAGCAATTTTCAGGCTTACCATAAACATTGCTATTAGCAGTGGAAAAATAGTATGTCATATGTGTGTGTATATATATATATATATATACATAACTTACTTAAACATGTCCATAATTTCAAACCCAGGTTTCTGTATTATTATCAATTAGAGCTCAGCATATAGGTCTTAGTTCAATTTCAGATTATTTCCTGAGGATAGATTTCTGGAAGTCAAAGTAGAGTGTCAAAAATAATTATTAATATTTTTTAGCTTCTTAATTCATATTTCCAAATAGCTTTGCACAGTATTTGGTAACAGAAATTAAGGAGTACTCAGGGTAGAGCTGCAGTTTTATCATCAAAGTTAAAACTAAAAGTGTTTTGTTTAATTAGGGGTCTATTTTTCATTCCTTCCCATTTCCAAATTCCCACGGTCCTCCTCTGGGTTTTGTCTCTACGTGAAAGGCACCACTTTTGCAAAAGCTGAAAACATAGGAGGGGTTTTTCATCTTCAGTGCATAGGGAATAAGCATAAAACACCTGGCCTGAAACAGAGACACCAGCAAGCAGGGTACTAATACTGACTCTAAAGCCCACCAGCTAATACTGGGAACTAGTAGATTTGGGAGAGCTAAAAAAGAAGGAAAGTCAAGAGAGAATCTCTGCAGCATATGGTGTTTAGTATATCCCTGTTTACTGGTGCCTGTGGGTAGGCAGTTTCTGAGAGGCCTGAGCAAAGGCCACATGGGGGACCATTTTCTAGCCTGTCCATGTGTCTTGGCCATTAGTGGAATATTTCCTCCAATACTGAAGATGCTTCTCTCCTGGATTTCCTTCAGTTCAGCATTAATCTAGCATTCTTTTCGTAAAGTATCTTAAGAACATTTCCTGGGAAAGGGAGGAAGAATAATTAGTCAGTTTGTTATTGTTCCTTGGCAAGTGTGTTATCTGAATACATATGATGCAAAAGTCATTCTTATGTGTCATAACTTTTGTTCTCTTTACTTCAGTGAGACAGGAATTGTTCGAGAAGAGAATTAGACTCTTTCTTTATGCCTAGATTCATCCAAAAGAAAAGCCTTCTAAAATGTAAATATTTGGTTACACTTCTCATGCCAACAGTAGAATGATTCAGATGATGCTTATCCCTCAACCAAAGAAAAGACAGATGATAATGATGCGGGTGTTCACTCTCAGATATCTAAGAATGGGGAAGCTCATGGAATCTTGGAGCCCTCCAGTCCAACAACCTTAGGTAACAAAAAGGGAAATGAAGGCTCTAGAAGTGACTCACCTCTGGTCATCCAGAAATGTGTCAAACCTGGGAAGGGAGAAAAACAGCAAGCCAGGAACAATGCTAGACATGCTGCACATGATCCCTTTCATCTTATATCATTCATCTATTATTATTTTCTCAATTACAGTAGGAAACAATGAGAATCAGAGAAAGGATATGGTATTCCCAGTAAATATTTATGATGAAAATTTATTGTGGCATCATTTAACACTCTTACTTCCACTTCCTTCTCACAATTCAAAGCAAGATGCTATAACCTATTATAAATGTACTGTTATGTAAGACTTAGACAATTATCAAAAAGTTATAAAAAAAAGTAGCTAATTATTACAAGGCAGTATGAGAAATACCACAAATTTCTACAGGTAGCACAGGAAAGGAATGCAGAAAGCAGATTTTGGAGGGAAAAAAGAAGGGAAGTCAAAAGAGAATCTCTGAAGCATGTGTCTCTCAGTATATCCCTGTTTACTGGTGCCTGTGGTTAGGCAGCTTCTGGGAGGTCTGAGGAGAGGGTCATGTGGGAGGCCATCTTCTGGCCTGTCCATGTGTCTTGGCCTTTAGTAGGGTCTTCCCTCCAATATTGAAGATACTTCTCTCCTGGATTTCCTTCAATGAGTGAGGGATCTGGCATATCATTGTCTGAATACGGTGATCTGGTGAGTTTCCATTTATTGATACTACAGACCTGAGTGTTCATTTCCTGAGGAAAGAGTTCAGATAAGACAAATGGAAGTTTCAAGTTTTAAAACCAACAGGCTTAATTTATGTTTATTAAAACAAAACAAAACATAATATCAGCTCTCTAGGGCAATAGGGCCAATTTCACATGCAACAAAGAAGAGTTAGGATTTATAGTTAAGAAGTAGAGTAGGAGTCAGGGGATGGAAAATTACTTAGAGGTAGACTACTTCTTTGCTAAAGTAGTCCAACAGAATTTTTTTCTGAAGGCAAGCCAGTGTGATAAGATATCAAGGGAGATCAAATCAAGAGTAGGGGATTTTTGCTATCCTAACTCTGCAGAATTCTTGCTAAAACTGAAACAGGTGGACCAAGGTCAGAGTCCAAAATCAGGCTTATTTGAAGGAGGATTCAGAGAAGCCTGACTAGAGCTAGATCAAAGAGACAGTCTTTTTCAGAAGAAAAGCTGACATTTTTGGGGGGTCGCCAAGAGACAAACGGCTTCTCCATTTTTAGTCCAGCATTATTTTTGCCTGCTACTTCTTAGCATCTTGCCTGTTGGAGAAGAATGAACATGTATGAGAATGAATATAGGGCACTAAGAAATGCCATCTTGGGAACAAAGTTTGACTTTTCCACTTGGCGGATCAGTGACATGGATCAGTGACATATGGCAGTTGCAGCCCTGGGAAGCCTTACCATGGTCTGGCTAGGTGTCTCAGTCAAATAGAGGAGGCCACCATCTAACCAGAATTTGGTGTGTGGTCAGAAGTGGTGCTTCAGATACCAAGTCCCTTCAATGCAGAGTGACTTTCATTTTGGACAGTGAAAGATATCATTCTATAAACATCATAAGACATAGAGAAGAAACAAAGGACTCCTGGCTGTTCAGTGACTTTCTTTCAATCTCACCTGTGAGACAGGGCCAGTTGCTTGGAAATCTGATCCCAGTGTAATTTTCTTTGCCATGGCCCACTTTGTACTGATTACAGTCATCATGTACACTGAATGACTGTAGAATGCAAAGGATCAGGGCCACATTTATGTGCATAACTTATAAACTCCTGTGCTTAGCACATTGATTTGCAATGCTTAGGAAGTTGTGAATGAGTGTTGAAATTTTGAATGAGTTAAACATACAGGGAGGGGTATGGAGGGACTTTGAGGAATGGAGCTCCCTTCAGGGGAGTGGTGGGGATAAAATTTGAAGAAGTAGCTTAAACAGGTATGTATATAAGGCAGAATGTAGACTGCTGACCGTTTGCTATGTCTCCTTTGACATAATCCTAAAGTAAGTTATCTTATTGCATATAATTTCTAAATGGTCAGTAGGGACTCCTTCCAATGCTATTTTGAGGATTCCAGACTCACATATGAAACTATTGAGAATGATCAAATTGCCCATGTTGATTTCAAAAGCAGCATTTTTACATGTACCTCATTTTTTCTTTCTCCTCACTCTGGTGAGTGGGAGTGGTTGCTGATGGTCCTCAACACTGTGGTATTTCTGCTAGCAGCAAGCAGAGCTAAATGAGACTGTCACAGAAGTGGCACATAGCAGCTGTGTGACAGAAGCAGAACTGTAAACACTTGCATATGCCTGGAGAGCTGGGTCAGATTTGGTGTAGAGTAAATTTTCGATTTA
>NW_006954964.1:0-1081 GCF_000164805.1 Carlito syrichta
TCAAAACCAAGCAAAATTAATCAGTGACGACTAAAGTCAGAATTGTAAAAACTAGAGCAGTTGTCCTGTTTTGCTCAGGACTCTCCCAGTTTTAGCTCTGACAGTTCCACATTCCAGGAAACCCCTCAATCCCAGGCAACATCTATCTCAGGCAAACCGTGACAAGTGGTCACCCTAGAGATCCCCCCAGAAGAGGAAGTTATGAGCCTGAGAAGGGGTTGGGCGGGGAGTTGAGGCCGGAAATGTAGAACTTGATTTGGGAGGTGGTTGCATGCTGTATATTTATCATGCATCAAAGATTGGAGGACTTTATGCACTTTACAGTCTATGCACTATCTTTCATTAAAATTAAAGATCTGAACCTACAAAGGGTGTACAGTTGCAAGAATGAGAGCACCAATGGTGGAGAAGACGGGTGCCCAAAGAAGACATACCCAGGCTGCTGGTACAGCTTTTCATTTCCACCTCTTCTGATCTTCTTTCACAACTGACCCCTGGACCCCAGGACCTGGCACCAGACCTGTTCTCAAGGGAGAAAGGGTATTTGCAAGCACAGCCATTCATTTATTCATGGTCTTTTATTCACAGTCTAATCCAGTTGTGCACCCTGACAGCAGCACACCACCTACAAAGTCCTGGGGATACACCCCATCCACTCAGGGAATTCAGGACTCCCTCCTAAACTAGCCAACACTCATTTTCTCTGCCCCTATTTTCAGTCATCTTTTTGTAGACCTTGCTTCCACCTCTTCCCAGGCCCTTCAGATTGTTACCTCAGTCAAGCTGTTTGGCCCTCTTAAGTTGACTTCACTCCTAGAAGCTTCTGGAAGAAATGGAATCTTATCTCTACATCCAGTACACCGAAACATTCCTAGCACGACCACAGTTACTGATCCTACTACTAGAGAAGTTTTCTAATGGTCTTGAGAATCCAGTCCCCATCCTCTTGCTTCTTTCAAAAAATGAGGCCAGGAATGGTTAGTAAATATTTGGCATACATGTCTCCAAACCACCTTGCCACCCTCAACAGACATGTCGACTCTCCTCTTCGAGTATGGATGAGGTCTTTAGTCTCATGTAC
>NW_006954965.1:0-1579 GCF_000164805.1 Carlito syrichta
TTCAAAACCTAGATTCGTGTTTAGCCCTGAGCAAGATGCCCTGAAGTTTTTTTGAGATTGAGGACACGTGTAACCCGGATTCCTTATTCTTTCTTAGCAACAGGTAGTCCAGTTTCCTGTATTCGAGGACTCCCACTACCCAGATTCCTACATTAAAAACCTGATTCATGGTTACGTCTTAGAAAGACGCCCTGTGGATTTTTGAGCTGAGGACTCGTGCAACCAAAATTCTTTATTCTTCCTTAGCAAGAGGCCATGTAGTTTCCTGTATATGAGGGCTCCCATTACCCAGATTCCTGCTTCGTTCTTAGCAAGGCGCTGAGATATTTCCTGGTGACCTAGAATTCCAGTTGTTTGGATATCAAGAGAAAGACTCCCTTAAGGTTATTGGGGAACTGGAATCCATGATTCCTGGTTCCCCTGAAGAAGTCCTCTCCAAAATGTGCAATCTTCTAAACCCAATGTCCGAATTCCCACCAACCCCACCACTAGAAATTTCTGCAGTTTGAGGTAACCTGAATCGAGGGATTTTGTACCAATATGCCATTTGATTCCTGGGGTACATGATTATGGTCCTCGATGTTCATAAGACACAAAAGGATATTTAGGCTACATCCTCGATTACAACTATCAAGTGAATAGAATGCTCCTGGGGATCTGTAATGACTGATTAAGGGTACGTACAGAGCTGGTAGCTCTGAAAAATCTAGGGACCCTGAAGCCCAGAAGGCTGATTAAACCTTATCAAGAGGCCCTGTATTTTCTGGCGAATGAGAACTCCTAGACCCAGATTTCCTTTTCATTCTCAGCAAGATGCCCTGATTTTCCCTCGTGATGTAGATCCAAAACTCTGTATACAAATAGGCAGATGCCCAGAAATTACCTAGGGTCGTGGAATCCATGAATTCTGGTTACCCATAAAAATATATAATATATATTTGGTAATCTCAAAACACCAGGCCCCTATCGGAAGAGAAGAGCAAACAGAAGTTTTAATGTTACAAGGTATATCTTAAGGCTATAGTTACATACAAATATGGCCATAATACCTTTGTGTCCTGGAATCTCCCCTTTGTTGTCACAAGGAACCCAACGAACTTGTAGTTCTACATTCTTTGTTACAACTAACAAGAAGACCAGAATATTGCTGAGAATCTATAATGACAAAATTGTCCTATCCAAGAGGCCTGTAGCCTTAAAGAACGTGTTGAAATTGAAAACCAGTTTCCAGATTAGCCCTTATAATGTATCACTGTAGATTTGTTGGAATGGCGACCCAAGTAACCCAGATTCTCTTTGTTCTTAGTAAGACTCCCGGAAGTTACCTGGTGACGTGGAAGTACAAACTCTTATATACTATTACTCATAAGCCCAAAAGGTCAGAAGGGCCCTGGAATCCAAGATTGCTTGGTCCCCTTTAAGAATACGTCCTAAACATTTGGGAACACCTTATCCCACGTTACAAATATCAATCTGAAGTTCTAGCAGTAGTTTCTGGATAAGGAGGTGAACGTGAAGCCAGAAATTACACGAAAAATGGCAAGATGATTCCTTGGGTTGTGGAATCTGGCCTTACAGC
>NW_006954966.1:0-809 GCF_000164805.1 Carlito syrichta
ACTGGAGCCCTGGTAGCAGAGCCATGGCCCTCTCACCACAGGGCCCTCCTGGAGTGCCAGGCCCAGAACCAGAAGGGCCCTGGCCCACCCACCCTGTGGCCCTACTGGAACCCTGGGCCCAGAGCCCCTGCACTCTTACCCCTGGACCCTCTTGGAGCCCTGGGCCCAAAAGAGCCCCAGCCCTCTCATCCTGGGGCTCTCCTGGATCCCCAGGATTAGAAGGACCCTGACTCGCTCACCCCGAGGCCATCCAGGAGCTCCGGGTCCAGAGCCCCATCCCTCTCACCTCGAGACCCTCCTGGAGCCCCGGGTAAAGAGGCCCAGCCCTCTCACCACAGGGCTCTCCTGGACCCCCAGGCTTAGAAAAGCCATGGCCAACACACCCCAGGGCCCTCCTGGAGCCCAGGGCCCAGAGCACTGTCCCAGGGCCAGAGCACTGTCCCTCAAGAAGGGCCACGTTCCTCTCACCCCCAGGCCCTCCTGGACCCAGAGGATCGAACCTGGGGCCCTCCTGGAGCCCTTGGCCCAGAGTCCCGGCCCTCTCAGCCCAGGGCCTTCCTGGAGCCCCGGGTCTAGAAGGGTCCTGACCTTCTTACCCTGGAGCCTTCCTGAAGTCCCGGGGACCAGGAGGGTCTCTGATCTCTTGCCCCAGGACCCTCCTTAACCCCCGAAGCCCTGGAGGGGATTGGCCCTCTCACCGCGGGGACCACTTGGAGCCCCATGGCTCCAGGAGAGCCCTGGCCCTTTCACCCTGGGCCCTCTCACCCTGGAGCCCTCCTGGAGCCCCAGTCGAGAGCACTGGCACTCTC
>NW_006954967.1:0-447 GCF_000164805.1 Carlito syrichta
ATAGTTCTTTCAGCTAGATAGCTAGTTATGTCTGCTAGTTAAGTCAGGTGGCTAGCTAGAAAGCTGGCTAGGTAACCAACTAGTCAAGCTAGCTACTTAAGCCAGCTAACAAGGTTGGTAGATAACTGGTTAAGTCAGAAGTTATCAACTTGCTATCTAGTTAGGTCAGTGAGTTAAGTCAACTGGTGAGCCAGCTGCCTAGCTAGGTAGCTAGCTAGTTAAGTCAGCTGGCTAACCACTTAACTAGTCAGTTAAATAACTTAGTTATGTCAGCTCAATAATCAGCTGGTTAGCTAGGTAGCTAAGTAGTTAAGTCAGCTGGCAAGCCAACAGGCTATGCAGGAAGCTAGCTAGTTAAGTCAGATGGCTATGCAGCTGGATAGCTACGTACCTAGGCAATTAGGTCAGCCAGCTAGCTAGCTGGCTAGCTAGTTAAGTCACCTTATT
>NW_006954968.1:0-315 GCF_000164805.1 Carlito syrichta
AAGCTCCCAAAGTCTTTCCCAGGATAGACTTAGTAAGTCATACTTGTCACAACCAATGCCCTATTCACAACATGAGGTGACTTGAGCATCAAATGAGATGAATTATGTGAAAAGGCGATGAAATGAGGGAAGCCCCTTGCAAACAGTGGGTGCCCAAAGCTTCTCACTGCTACTGGATATCAGGGATGGAGACTTCAGCTGCCTTTCCTCCCTCAATGCACTTTTGCCCAATCGCCTGGTGAAATGCCATTGCTCACATGTTAACAAGCAAAGTGTGGCAAACTTGACTTTTGACTAAGCCTCTGTAGAGTGGAC
>NW_006954969.1:0-5209 GCF_000164805.1 Carlito syrichta
CAATCTGCTAGGCACATTAAAAAAAAAAAAAAAAAAAAAAAAAAACCCCAGTTACACATTCTTAGAACTATGCTGTAGTTCTACTTTACTTAAATATCCCATTCAGTTAGAAAACATTAACTCATCCCAGTTGTGTTCAGCAGAGGAGATGCTGAGACTGATGTTGAGGCTAATTTATCAGCATCTATCCACTAAACCACTTAATGGGCATGAAGATGGAGGAGTCCTTTCATTGACTCAGCAAAACATCTGCCTCAAACAAGGCACAAAGCCAAGTAATGTCTAGAGGTACAAAGTTACAACACCTGACAAGTATAACAAAGAATTTAGAATACTAAATAGCAATAAGTGCTAATTAATAGTACTGATAATATTAATCATTAATAAAACTGGTTATTAATAAATTTATAGTTATTAATAGCAAAATAATAACTAGTAGAATATGATAGATGAGGTCTAAATAGTTGGTTTCTTTTTAAAATCCAGAACTCTTCTCTTTTTAGTGATACAAAAAGCAAACTACTCTAATGATGTTCAAAGGCATTTATATGAAAAATAATCCATAACAGACTGTCATATGAACAGAGTCCAGACCACAAAACAACTCTCGAGAGGCCTCAAGGCCTTCAGCACACATTAGCAAAGGCCCTGAGGTCCAGGGCCTGAAAATCTTGGCACATGTGAGCTTTGTTACAGCACCAAGGGCAACATCAGCTTGCCCAATATTACAACCCAACAAGCAGTCACTGAAAGCACCGAGAACTATCCCTTCTGTCCTCCAGAAATAACATACAAACCTTCCTAGTGGTAGTATAGAATTTTTAAGAAAGATTCAAGAACCAGAAGCAACACAAAGATGGAAAACAACTATACTTAACTTCTAAATTGATAAAGGAAATCATACCCAAGTCTATGGAACACTGCTATGTGTTTGGCCATTTCTGCCTAATGTCACTACAAATCTTTCTGACTTCATTTTCTGCCATGGGTAGATAGGCTTCATATTCTAAGCTAATGATTTTTTTCCCTTCAAAGTTATTTCTTGCAGTCCCTAAAAAAAGCAAAAAAAAAATTTATTAAAATAAGGTCTTTCCTATAATAGAAATAGCACATTAATATAATATTTTTGAATAGTAAACCAGCAAAACAACTTGTCTAAAAATTATCTTGAAATATTCAAAAAGCAAAACTTGATTAGAAAAACAAAAATTATTACAAACATGATAAGGAAATAAAATAATACTGGTAAAGCAAGCTTATTGAAAACACATATGACAAACTAGGTCATATGCCTTTTCTGACTAACATTTAGCATTTGATACTTACAAGGAAAATATTTATGTTCTAGGACTATCATCAAATACACTTTCCCTTCAATATGTGGAAAATATTGAACTCTCTCTGCTAACATGACTTTTATCTTACTTCTTAAAATGCCTTGCAGTTTAATACAAGTTAATTTGAAGGTTACCAAAGCAAATAAAACAAAAACCAAAAAATTATCTACCCACATTATGAGTAATCTTGGCTTATTGCTCAGTATCCTAAAATCTTCTATTAACACTGAACAGGAAAAGCACTTGCTAATTTCTATTGTCTTGTGCAATCACAGACAATAGACATGCTGTGTAAATTATACTCATCTACAAACAGGGATACTGCACCACAGAGTGGAGAAATCACCAACTGTGAGACTTTGTCTACTGAAAGTTTCTCAACAGTGAATTTTATTACATCTTTAGATTTCTCTTCAACTTCATTCATATCTTTCCTACAAACAAGATGTTAATAAGCCTTAACACCAGTCCCGGGGTGAAACACTTAACTTACAGATTTTCAATTTACATTTTTTCGACATCATGTTGACCTAAAAGGAAGAGGCTGCAGCACAAAATATGAGGGAGGCCCCCCAAAATCTGAATTATCTTTTGGAGGGCAGCCCCTTGTAGTACACTTGAAATTTGTTTTTCGAGCTGAAACCGTCAACCAAAGCTCTTATCTGGAAGTTTTGAGAAGGTTGCATCACGATTTGCAAAAGAAATGTCCTGAGTTGTTGGAAACAGGTGACTGGTTCTTCTATCATGACAATGCACCTGCCCACACCATGCTGAGTGTACAGCAGTTTTTGCCCCCCAAAAAAGGCATAAGCCCTATCCTCCCTATTTACCGATCCCCCCTCAGCAACTTTTTTTTGTTTCCCCAGATGAAAAGAATTCCTCAAAGGAAAATGTTTTGCTGATGTGGAAGAGGTGAAATAAAAAATGACAGAAACACTAAAAGGCATCAAAACTGACAATGCCAAAAACTGTTTTGAGCAGTGGAAAAGGCATCTTGATAAACAAATGAGTACTTTGAAGGTGACTAAAGTTTAAACACAAAGAATACACAATTTTTTATAAATAATTTTGGTCCCCCTCAACATATAATTTGAAGAGTTTCTGAACCCAAAATGAGTACAGCTGCCCAGGACACTTGCAAGTTGCCCTGGAAAGTGCTCCATCAGCCTTTGTTATACAAGAAGATTTTTAAAGGCAAAGGGAACAAGGCCCAGACTGATACAAAGCTGTTCATCAGGAATTCTCATTGGTTTACAGATATAACACTGATAAGTGATTGGCTATACGCTGTTGAACTATGGAGCATGTGTTATGATGTCCAGAGTATGGTATTTCACAGCTATGTGGCATTAGTTAGTCTGGAGCCCACCTGGCAAATGGCCTCAAGAGATTCCTGAGAGATTTACTCAGCTCAAGGGGGAGTGAGATATGACTATTATTTCATCCCAATGCCTCTCCAGGCCTAATAATTTAAAGGGGCTCACATTCCTCAGATTATAAATTTATTTTCTTCCTCCCACCAAATTATATGTGTTAGAAGGCATGATTTGATCTGAAAGATAAAAATAAGCCAGTGTAAAATGCTAGCAAATCTGAATATACTTATAAATATGTCAAATGAATGACGCATGATATAAAAGGAATTTACCATTACATGATCACTAGAATGCAATCTATCTCGTATGTCAGTTTATCACAAATTCTGCAAACATTATTCATATCTCCCATCATGGAATAGTTGAGATAGTGCCAGCTTCATCTACATGCCCAGCCTCTCTGATCACTATGTTACCAAGCACCATACCGAAAACTGCCTTTATCCTTATCCAAAAAGAGGGGATTTGCAGAGGTGATGGTGATTCTACAGGAACTGGGTTCCTTTCACAAGCTGACAGAAGCCCAGGCAAGGAACTGAGGAAATAAGGAAACAAACTACACACCTATTTACCAGGTTTTATGCAAAGCCCTTTACCATGCATACCTCTTTAAACATCATTCCATACTCACCTAAGGGACATTATTGCATACAGAGACTAAGGCCAGGCACTAGATATGAGCTAGGGAATAAAAGTAAGGCTCCTAACCCCGGGGTGCTTGTAAGTGAAAGGGAGAAACAAAGTAACAAATAAGAATTACAAATAAGGATAATTTGTGGACATAAAAAAGTTCTGAGACAGAGCACAGGGGCTGGGGAAGAGGCTACTTGAGATAAGGAAATCAGGAAGGTCTTTCTCAAGAGGCAATATTAAAAGCTGATATCTGAGAGACAAGAAGGCAGCCATGTAAAGAAACAAAAAATGGGACTGGCCTTCAGGCAGAGAGAAAGAATGGCAAATGCAGAGGTTCTTGGGGGCAAGAAAGAACATGCTGTGATCCAGAACCCACAAACAAGGGAGATGACAGGACACACTGAGGCTAGACAGTAGGTAGGGCCTTGTAGGCCATGAGAAGTATAATTACAACTCCTGTGAGGTTTCACCTGAATTGAAAGATGAGAGAAAGAAGGGTCACAGAAATTAAGGACTCACTCAAGGTACTGAAATTCCAAGCAAGAAATCTTAATAAATCCAAAGTTACTTTCCCTATCTCCTTCCAATTATTGAAAAGAAAATCACAATTATTCATATACCACTGGATTCCAGAATTTTCACCTGCTGTACAAGCCACCTAATCTTCATCCACCTCTTTTTCTTGCAATAAGGCATAGGTAAGCCAATATGGTCTGTGAGCTTCAAAACATACTGAATTCCCCCAACTTCTGACTCTTCAAGACTACTAAAATCTTAACTGGCAGGTTCTAAATTTACTTAATATGAATCCTTCCAAGCACACTCAAAAGACACAGAAAGCTTTTGAGTAATATTTTGAATCCTTCCAAAGAACAGCAGTAATCATCACAAACACTACCTTAATGGAAGCCTATAGTTTTTTGAATAAATTCCCAACTCTTAGCATTTTAGAACCTCCTGAAATTATAGTGGTGATATTGTGAACAAAGTTTCTAAATAAGATTGTGGACATTTTTCTTTCTTCTCAATAAATCCTGCTTTTCCACGCAAAAAAAATAAATAAATAAAAAATAAAATTGAGGTATATATCTAGCATGGAATTTCTTCTATTATTTCCAGATAGGTCTGAGAAAGAACATTAAGTGGCGACATGTGAGTCAATTTACTTTATATATTCCACCTCCTCATCCTTCTCCTCCTCCTCCTTCTTCTTTTGTGGCATAACCCTCAAGGATGGTGGGGAAAAATGGGTGAAAAAATAAAAAAAGCATCCTTGGCTTGTTTCTTTCTCTAATGGAACCAAGTTTTTACCATTAAGTATGATATTTCCTCCTGATTTGGGGTTAAAATCCTGTCAAATTAAGAAGTCTTTTCTTTCATTCCTAACTTGGAAGTTTTTGATTCAAGATGACTGCTAATTTCTACATTATTTATTCTTTAGTTGATAATCAATTATGCCTCATTCTGTCTGCACATAAGCATGATCTCTCCAGACTGCACAAAAAAATATCCTTGCACATTCTCCTCCTCCTCCATCTCCTTCTCCTTCTCCTTCTTCTTTTGTGGCATAACCCTCAAGGATGGTGGGGGAAAATTGGTAAAAAAGATAAAAAGGCATCATTGGCATCCTTTCATTCATGATTGCTAATTTCTATATTATTTACTCTTTAGTTGATAATAAATTATGCCCCATTCTGTCTGCACATAAGCATGATTTCTCGAGACTACAGAGAAAAATGTCCTTGCACATTCTCCTCCTCCTCCTCCTTTTACTTCTCCTCCTCCTCCTTCTTCTTTTGTGGAATAACCCTCAAGGATGCTGGGGAAAAATGGGTGAAAAAATAAAAAGGTATCCTTGGCTTG
>NW_006954970.1:0-4820 GCF_000164805.1 Carlito syrichta
ATGTAGCAAAAGGAATCAAAACAGCAAGCATAGATTTACGCAGCTATGAGTGTATATGTATATATTTTATCCCAACAAGTCTACTCTAAAAATCAAATAGTAGCTGTCACACTCTTGAACAAGGAAATGCAGGGCTTCCAAGATGGCGGCCATGGGCTGAAGCAGACAGAGTTTCGGTAATTAACGAAACAAAAGAAAACGTTCTACCTGGCTAGGGGCAGGGGACAGAACTATCATGGTAATTTAGTTTCTAATCTTAGCCCTAGGGGAAACAGCTTTCGGGAACAAGGACTACCCAGTCTACCAGGAAATAGAAGTAAAAAAATATCTAGAAAGAAGCTAAACTTAGAAAGACAGAAACAATTCCGCCATGCACCTTCCATCAAGTGTACTGAGATTCACTTGTAAGTTTTACTGCCATGTATGCACACTGGTCACCAATCACACGCCAATATCATAGGTATAACTGATATCCTATGTCAGAGGCGATCTTCCAGATGGGCCTTTACAGGCCTCAGCCATGTAGCTATAGATGTTGGCTCCCAACAATATACAATTATTATAATTAAGACTCCATAGTTATTGAATTTCTACAATACTTTCTGGTCCACATTGATAGGGTGCATTGAGTTGCATGGGATGAGGATGATTTTTTTTCATCCACTGCAAAGGGTGGGGTGAAAATCTAAAGTGAACCTTCAGAACAAAATCCTGGAAAATACATTTACAATAAAGAAAGCTGTTGATATTTTGCTGGTAGAGGACCAGTGGAAAAATTAGAAATAATTTATTCTGAGTTTAAACCTATAATCCCATAGTTTGCTGGATTCCAAGCAGAGCCGTCTGAATCAAAGTTCGGCTTTTAAGAAGTTGATGGAAATCTTAAGAAAGAAGATTGGGACATTAGTAGTGCTCTATAAGGGCTTACTAAATGCCAGGAAGAATACCTTGACACATTATTAGTGATTAAATATGTAGCAGGTGCTTGGATCACTCTAGGGCAGTGGATAATTGATGTTTATTTTTCATCTTTTATGTGATGGGACTTGCAGCTCCCAGATGACATCTGGTATCATCTCTTGTGCTCCTCATATCAGCTTGCTATGGTGGGCAAAGGAGGGACTGTAGCTTATATTTTTACCTTGAAGTTATTGACACTTATATATGTTAAATTATTTTCCAAACACCCGTACTGAAGAGAGAAGTATCAGGAATGGGAAATGTATTTGGCTTTTCTGAAAACAGAGATATCTGAACAACTAAAACTTCCAGATCATGTCCTGGTTAATTATCCAAAACAACGCTTCACTCTGTCCTATTATCCTATCCCAAGGTTTATGAGACAAAAATGTTGATTCTCTGGAGGTGATGCCTGAGGTGAGGCAGGTCCCCAATCATAAAGCATTCTTTTTTCTATACCTTTCAAATTCTTGACCCCAGTATGATCCAGTTTCTTCTAAAGGAAATTCTCTGTTGAATATTTGAAAGTACAAAAGCATAGCTTTTCTCCTCCACTACCTTCACCCTGGTTGCTGCCTCTCAGTTAGTGTCTCATCAAGTGGCCACATTAAAATTCCAGTGTCTGCTTCTCTCCCAATGTTGCTCAGACCTTAGGACATTGCAAAGCAACTGTCAAAATGTACATCAAAGAATCAACTCCACTTCAACTGGTCAGGTCTGAATAATCAACAAATGTGAACCAGTGGAAAAAGTGCCCATCTAGGCTGCCAATTTTGTGGTTTAGCAAATTAAGTTCACAACCTCCATTGTCTTTTTGACTATTGGTCTGAGCACTCTGGAATAAAATAGGCCTTAAAATGTGTGTGGCAGCACCAGCACTGAGTGTGAAATTTCTCTGCTCATATCTTCCTCATCAAAACTCAAATACCACTTTACAAACTCCATAGCCACATCCATTTCTGGACCCTGATATGGCAGAGACCAGAACCCATATCTTTTTAGAGAGATCCTTCTATAACCACATCCAAAAAATCCCTTCTGCAAGACTCTTCCTAAATTCATCTAGACCCCTTTTTCCTTCTGTCACTCAAAGTACCTTCCATTAAACCTTTGTCTCTGTCTCCTTTCCCAACTCTCTCATAGTGATCCCAAACAGACACTGATCCTCCCACTTGAAACTTATTAAAATACCCCTATAAATCTCCATTTTTTTATTTCTAAAAAATGTGTAGTTCTAGATTGCTAATGTGTACTTTCAGGTTTTGTCTTCAATATTCATAATAATTTTTCTGTTATTCCTTTTTGTTATAATGGAGTGAAATCAAGATTGTCTTGACCTGGCATAGCAGTATGACTAGGTTTTCACTATATATTTTCTGAAAGTGTGTGCACAAAATTAGCATTTTCTTCATTTTAATATTTGATAGAAATGAGAGGAAATCCTCTGCTCCTGATATTGTCATTGTGAGCTTTAGTTTTTTTTACATTTGTATCTATGAATTCTCACTTCACTTAGTTTAAAATGTGCATCTTGATAGTTTCCTTAAATACTATAAACATGTGTGTTACCCAAATAATGTATTTCTTTTAGTAATAGTGCATTCTTCTGTAAATGTTGCTTGATTTCAGAGAGATTCTAAGTCTCCAAATTAAAACCCACATCTCTGTCTAGAGATATTTTATTTTCTTTGGTCAGAGTCTTCTGTGTGGTTTAGAGACAACCCTGGCCCTACTTTAAGAGTGACATCATATTATACAGAGACAAATTAGGCTCTTGTCTGTTGAAAGTTCAGTAGTCTTCAAAAGAATTCACACATTGTTACATAACTAGGTCACATGCATGAGTTCAGAGTATGAGAGTTTTCAAATGAGTGATTTAACTGCTGCTTCACTGTTTATTATTTGTTGTGAGAAATTTTGCATGTGATTGTAAGCATCCATTTACTGAGAGACTACATTCAATAGTAGGGAAAGCATCCCACTGTAATAATTACTTTTATGTAATAAACAGAATCAATTATTGAAAATGTGTAAATAATGAAATCCAGTCTTGTTTTTCAATGCTACATGTGTAAATCTATTGAGTGTTACCCTATGATTGTACTTATCTGCTAACATAGGGAGAGTCGATCCAGAAGGGGAGTCACTGTTTGAGGACTGAGAATCGCTAACTGAGCTTTGAAAAAGTTGCAACAAGTATGATAAAACCAGGCTAATAAGTCAAGTAATTTATAATTAGTAATTGGAATACTTAGTGGTGATAGTTCTTGTGCTGTAGCACTGACAGGGTTCATGGTGATAACTTTGTCCAATCAAATGTCAAAATGTTCATCATATCCAAGGCAATATATAAAAAATATACATAGAAATAAAAGTCATGAATAGCCAAAATAATCCTCTGCAAAAGGAACAAAATGAGAGTTATCACATTTCCAGACTTTAATTTACAAGGATACAGTAACTTTTAATAAAGCCTCGCACTGGTACTAGAAAAGGATATAGACCTTTGGAACAGGACAGAGATTTCAGAAGCAAAAACACAGTCTCTCAACCAACTCATCTTTGAAAAAGTTTCCAATGACAATCACTGGAGAAAGGAGACCATAGTTAGCAAATGGTGCTGGAAAAACTGACTGACAACAAGTAGAAGAATGAAACTGATTCCTTACTTATCACCACATACAAAAATCAGCTCAAATGGGTCAAATACCTAAATGTAAAATCTCAAACTATAAGAATTTTAAAAGTGATGTAGGAAACATCTTATGCACGAGTAGGCAACAAATTTTTGATAAAGTGCCCCAAAGTGAATGCCATAAAAGGTAAGAAAGACAAATGAGACTGCATTAAACTGAAAAACTTTTGCACAGCAAAAGAAACCATTAAGAAAGTAAAAAAAGATGACTTCTCCACACTCTCTGTGATTATATCTATGAGCTGGCAACTACTTTCACAGAGTTCTATGATAGCTACTATTGTGTGGAGAAAGATTGACAGACTGGAAAAGTGTTGAAGGTGAACATGTGACATATGCTGCTATGACAGTAGCTGCTGTCATGGCAAAGGGGTTTGACATTCTGGGGATAAAATCTGTCCAGAGAATGTAATCCTTCTTAGGTTTGAACACTGTGTTTTTACCAAAGTGGCCATTAGCACTGTTTGCTTTTTTACAATCATGTGAATACAAACACAAGTAAAAAAAAAATTACCAAGTAAAAAAAAAAAGTAAAAAAGAATCCCACAGAATGGGAGAAAATATTTGCAAATTATGCTTCTGTCAAAAGAAATAATATCCAGAATCTACAAGGAACTCAAATGAAGTAAAAATCCCAAACAACCTCATTAAAAAGTGAGCAAAGGACATGAACAGACACTTCTCAAAAGAAGACAAAAAGCAGCCAAAAGACACATGAAAAAATGCTCAACCTCATTAATCATCAGAGAAATGCAAATCAAAACTACGAGATACCACCTAACTTCAGTAAAGATGGCTATCATTAAGTCAACAAACAGCAAATCCTGGTATAAAGAAAAGGGAATGCATCTACACTGATGGTGGAGTGAAATCTAGTTCACCTTCTATGGAAAATACTGTAATAATTTCTAAAAGAACTCAAACTGACCTTTTATACGAGCCAGCAATCAGTCTCCTGGGAATATACCCAGAAGAACATAAATTATTTTTACCAAAAAGACACCTGCACATGCATGTTTATTGCTGCACTACTCACAATAGCAAAATCATGGAACCAATCCTCCTACCTATCAAAAGTGAACTAGCCAGGTGCGGTGGATCATGCTTGTAATCCCAACATGTTGGGAGGCTGAGGTGGGAGGACTGCCTGAGCTCAGGAGTTCTA
>NW_006954971.1:0-741 GCF_000164805.1 Carlito syrichta
CTAGCCAGCTGACTTACCTAGCTGACTTAAGCTAGCAAGCTGGCTAGCCAGGTAACTAATCTAGGTAGCTACCTAACGAGCCAGGAGGCTAGCCAGCTGACTTAACTAGGGGAATTGAACAGTTAGCCTGCTGGCTAGTAAGCTGACTTATCTAGTCAGTTACCTACCTACCTAGCTGGCTAGATAGATGACTAAACTAGAAGATTTAACCAGCTAGCCAGTTGGCTATTCAGCTGACTTAACTCGCTGACATCTCTAGCTAGGAAGGTAGCTATCTAGCTGATGTAACTAGTTAGCTACCTACCTTGCCAGCTAAGTAGTCAGCTGACTCATCAGCCAAAATGTTAAGGCACCTACCTAACTCGTAAACCAACCAGCTAAGTAAGCTAGATAACTCATTTAACTACTAGTTAAAACAGTTAGCTAACTCATTAACCAACTCGTTATATCAGCTAGCTACCTCGTTAGTGAACTAGTTAAGTCAGCTATCTAAGTCAGCTAGCTAACAAGGTAGCTAGGTAAGTCAGGTAGCTAAGACAGCTAGCTCTCTAGTTAGCTGTCTATTTAAGTCAGTTACTTAAGTTACGCAGCTCTCTTAAATAGCTGAATTAACCAGCTAGCCAGCTGCCTAGTCAACGGATTTAACTAGCTCACTACCTAGGTAGCCAGCTGACTAGCCAGCTGACTTAACTAGCTGACTTAACAAGCTAGCTACCTATCTAGCCAGCTGATTTAATAGTT
>NW_006954972.1:0-839 GCF_000164805.1 Carlito syrichta
AGCAAATACTTGCACGTTTCCAAAGCATCAGAAATGTTGTCAATCATGCAGTTCCTAACAAACCATAACGTGGATTTTGATTTCCTCTGTAAGCTTGAAAGATCACTGATGAAGCAGTTTTTGGAGAATTTCAGGACATGTAATAACATATGTCCCTTTGTGACCGGAAGAGAAAAAAATCCCAGGCATCTAAGAAACCATTTCCATTGAAGCAGACCACCTTCCCAAACCACATTTCAAGCTCTGATTCCTCAACCTGTGTCATCTGCTTCATTCACTCCCTCTTACCCGGAAGTTTGGCTAATGTGCCATGTCTCTTCACATCGCAGGGCTCTTTCCCCTTTGCTCCAGACATGTAATAAGGTCTGGCTTAGAGACAGCAAGTCCTGTTTAAGTAGAAAAATGTAACATGACTCTTCCTGGACTTCTTAGATTACAAACCTAGTATTTGATCAGTAGAGAACACATTATACAAGATTCTAGATAATTAACCCCAAAATACGGTTTCCAAATAAAACCTTTAGAACATTTAGATAAAAATTTCAATTTATGTTTTTCTCTTTATTCTAGGTTGAAGTCTCACTGTGTCACACAGGCTGGATTGCAGGTAGAAAGCTCGTAGTTACCCCAGTGCTCACTGTTGGGCTCAGGTAATTCTCACTCAACCTATCAAGTAACCAGAACTACAGGTGTGCATTACCACTCCCAGGAAATTTTTTGTAGAGATGGGGTCTTGCCAAGTTGCCCAGGCTACTTTTGAACCTATGGGCTCAGCCTCCTATTGTGCTGGCATTACATGGCTGAGCCACCATGACTGACCTTAATTTTGTGTGTTCTTA
>NW_006954973.1:0-806 GCF_000164805.1 Carlito syrichta
CCCAGGGACCCTGCATAATCAATGTTTGTATATCAAACACTTAATTGTACCCCACGTTTTTAAAAGTATTAAAATAAATAAATAAATAAATGAAAAATTGAAAAACATGCAACTGACTTTGTTTATTCTATTTTTTTTACTTTAAAAATGGTTACAATTCTTTATGTATTATTCTGCCTAAATTGAAACTTGTTGAGATTCCATATGTATATCCTTCCTAGAAAACTGAGTCTTGAGATTCAGTGTACCTAGGTGCTTTTCAGAATGCAAAATGCATAATAAATCATAAAAATTTAGGAAAATAAAACAGCATCGTAATTTAATACAGCTTTTTTCATTCTTAAAATTCATGTACATTTACTTGGTGCACTCTGTATTTTCTGCTTGCTAATTTTGATTAAATGTTACAGATGTGCAATCCTTAGAAAAAAGTTTCCCTTATATAATTGAAGGAAATATAAAATCACATTCCCTTTATATTTTCTCCCAATTTTTATTTTTCAAAGAGTATTTCAATTAAATCCCTTAGTATTTTCTCTATGTAGCACATAATGCTGTACTCTGCAACAAAGTATCCGATTAAGCTGATACTTTTAATGACCAAGCATTTACAATGAGGCACACAGACAAAAGAGAATTTGGGGACCAATATATGTAAACCAAAATAACATGGAGATTTACAAGGTAGTAAATATTTGGTCTCTGCATTAGTATAAGAATTTAGATAGTTGAAAATTCTGGATAACTGATTATGATCTTAGCAAAAGCAATGTTAGAATCCTGTAGGAAAAACTGCTCAAAGGCTG
>NW_006954974.1:0-794 GCF_000164805.1 Carlito syrichta
GGGGGACATGTTCACTATCTGGAACACCATTTCCCACCACCATCCATGTAACAAACATGCATGTGCATCCCCTGAATCTAAAATAAAGATTTTTAGAGAAAGATAAGGCAGAGAACAGGGCTAAGGTAGTAATCCTGGTAACCTGTGGGCTAGGTGAAGGATGTAGGGGATCCCCAAATTCCTATCTGGTCTTCCCCCTCCAACACACACATTAGCTGTTGTGAATTTAGGAGCAAAATGAGATACTAATTAAAACACATAGTACTTTTTAGCAATTGCTCTGTGCAAGTAACGATGCTAAACACATTTTCATATTTTAGTTTATTTAATCCTACCACTCATGGCCCTTGGGGAGAGGTATTATTATTCTCATTTTAGAAATGAGAAAACTGAGGCACTAAATGATTGGTTACAGGATACACAGTTTGTGCATCTCGGAGATGACTGCATTGCAACTCAGGTGATATAGCTCCTGAGTCAGTGCAACTCATCTCTAGAATATTGCATAGCTCAGTCTGTGAGGAGCATTACCCATCAAATAGCAATATGTATTATTCTTATTTTTCTACATATGTGAAAGATCATTTTCTATGGTAGCCTATTTGTAAAAGAAAAGTAGATGAAATAAATGATCCCATTCTTCTGTGCTTGCCATTCTCAATGTGACTTTACTACTTCCCCATGAAGAGATTAGTCTACTTCTTCACTCCTTAGGTTTGGTCTTGCTCATGCAACTTGCTTTAGTCAATAGGATATTGGCAGATATGAGGCAATCAGAGGCTTGGGAAGTGTGT
>NW_006954975.1:0-775 GCF_000164805.1 Carlito syrichta
CTAGTCAACTGACTTAACTCACTGACATCACTAGCTAGCCAGGTAGCTATCTAGCTGACTTAACTAGCTAGGTACCTACCTTGCCAGGTGGCTAGCCAGTTCTCTTAACTAGCTGAATTAACCAGTATCCAGTTGGCTAATCAACAGACTAAAGTAGCTCACTAACTAGCAAGCCAGCTGCCTAGCCTGCTGACTTAACTAGCTGCCCTAACCAGCTAGCTACCTAGCTAGCCAGCTGACTTAAATAGTTAGCTAACTAGCTAACTACGTAACTTCCCAGCTGACTTAAATACTTAGCTAACTAGCTGGCTACCAGCTAGCAAGCTGACTTAAATAGTTAGCTGCCTAGCTACCTGACTTAATCAGCTAGCTAACCATTCAGGTTACTTATTGTCTAACGTGCTAGCTAGTTGACTTAATTATCTGACTTAACTTGTTAGCTAATGAGCTACCTAGCTGACATAACCAACTGACATAACTCGTTAGCTACTAGCTAGCTTGCTGACTCATCCAGCTGACTTAACTCGTTATCTAACTAGATAGCTAGTTTACTCAATTTCTGATTCAACCGGTTTGCTAACTAGCTAGCTAGCTGACTCAACCAGCTGACTTCCTGTTAGTTACCTAGCTAACTACCTGTCTCCACCTGCTGACTTAACCCATTAGCTCACTAGCTAACTGGTTCTCTTACACAGCTGACTAAATTAGAATGCTGAATTAACTATTTGACTTAGCTAGCTGACTTAACTACCAAGCTAACTGACTTAACTGGCTG
>NW_006954976.1:0-950 GCF_000164805.1 Carlito syrichta
ACAACTTAAGAATTAGTCTTTGTGCCGGGCTCGGTGGCTCAGCCTGTAATCCCAGCACTTTGGGAGGCCGAGGTGAGTGGACTGCCTGAGCCCACGGCTTCAACACCTGCCTGGCCAACTTGGTGAGACCTCATCTCTACAATAAATCAAAAATTAGCCGGGCGTGGTAGCGTGCGCCTGTAGTTCCAGCTACTTGGAAGGCTGAGGCGAAAGGATCGCCAGAGCCTAGCAGGTCAAGGCTGTGGTGGCTGGGAGCGTGTCACTGCACTCCAGCCTGGGCGACAGAGTGAGACTCCAACTCCAAAACAAAAAACAAAAAACAAAAAACAAAGAATTAGTCTTTGTATACAAATACATAAGCAAAAGCATAGGAATGCTAAAGGCAAACTCCCACTGACTGACCCACTAGGTACAAGAAACCCGTGCTGATGACTCCCAATATTTATAGGGGATACTGGAAAATGTTTTAATTTTAACTTATTTTAAAACCAGAAGAAAAAAGGACTATAATAATATTGAATATATAAATATAAATCCAGCCTAGATTGTATCCACGTTTTTACCAACACAGGTGTATAACACATTTTTAAAACATTTTTATTATGTAGAAATGGACTTAAGAAAGAAAAACTAACTATGACCCTTGCAAATAGAACATAGTCCTGCCTGGAGTTACTGCTGGTGCTGAAAGAAGGGAAATGTTGTTAGAGCATAGAGACTCCTCAATGTTGTTTTGTAATATTTTTTTTACTCAAAATATTTTTAGTAGACATAACATAATGAGATTTGATATGTCTTTTGGGTATACACAAGTATACTACGTTGTCACTATCATTTTTCTCTACATTGTAATAATTCCTAATTAAAATGTCACTAATGAATCCTTTTGATTCAATGATTAATAGCTACTTATTGGATTTTATAAAGATACAATTTTGAAATTTCTTTTT
>NW_006954977.1:0-732 GCF_000164805.1 Carlito syrichta
CAAGGACATGCACAGACTCAAAGTAAGAGGATAGGAAACACATTTTCAGGTGAATGGATCACAAAAGAAAAGGAGTCATAATCCTAATTTCAGACAAATTCCATTTAAGCTATCAAAAATTTAAAAAGATACAGAAGGCCACTACATAATGATAAAATGTTCACTCCCTCAACAAGAACTATCTATCCTAAATATATATGCACCCAACATAGGAGTGACAACTTTCATAAAGTAGTTTCTAGGAAAACTAAAGATAGATATTGACTCTAATACCATCCTAACTGGGGACTTTAATACCCCATTCACAACTCTAGACAAATCATCAGGACAAAAAATCAGCAATGAGATCCAGAGCCTCAATGTGACTCTTGACCAAATGAACTTAATTGATACCTACAGAACACTCCACCCAACGACCACAGAATATGCATTCTACTCAGCATCACATGAAAAGTACTCCAAGATTAACCACATACTTGGCCATAAATCAAGCATAAACAAATTTCAAAAGATTGAAATTTTGTCATGCACTTTCTCAGATCACAGTGGAATAAAAATAAACATCAATACCAACAAGCTCACTCCCAAACCCACAACAACATGGAAATTAAACAGCATGATGCTAAACAACTCTTGGTTCAAGGATGAAATCAAAACAGAGATTAAAGATACCTGCAAACAATGAAAATGACAAACATCTTACCAAATCTCTGAGACTCCATGAAAGCTGTA
>NW_006954978.1:0-843 GCF_000164805.1 Carlito syrichta
CACTAGATAGCCAGCTGGATGGCCAGCTGAATAAATTACCTGACTTAACCAGCTAGCCAGCAGGGTAGCCAGCTGACTTAACTAGCTAGCTACCTAGCTAGCCAGATGGGAAGCAAGCTGAGTTAAGTAGCTGTTTAACTAGTTAGCCAGCTGGATCTGCACCTGACTTAACCAGCTTGCTACCTAGGCACCTGGCTATCCAGCTGACTCAACCAGCTGACTTTACATGTTAGACAGCTGGCTAGCCATCTGACTTCACTAGCTCTCTACCTAGCTATCTAGCTGGCTAGCCAGCTGACTTAATAAGCTGACTTAACTAGCTAACCAGCTGGCTAGTCAAATGAGTTATCTGGCTCACTACCTAGCGAGCCAACTGACTAGCCAGCTGATTAAACTAGCTGACTTAAATAGATGGCCTGTTTGCTAGTCAGCCGAATTAACTAGCTTGTTATATAGCTAGCCAGCTGTCTAGCCAGCTGAATTAACTAGGTGACTCAACTATCTAGACAGCTGGCTAGACATCTGACTTAATTATCTAGAGACCTAGCTAGCCAGGTGTCTAGGCAGCTGACTTAGGTGACTTTAGTAGTTATTCAACTGGCTAGTAGACTTACAGAACTACCTAGCTACCTAGCTTGCCAGTTCGATAGCCAGGTGTCTTAACAAGCTAGCTACCTATGTAGCACACTGGCTTGCCAGCTGACTTAACTACCCAGCTACCTAGCTAACTAACTGCGTAGTGAGCTTAATTAACTAGGTTACTTGACTAGTTAGTTAACTAGTTAGCCAGCTGACTTAACTAGCTAGCTTCCCAGCTAGGTAATTGACTAGCCAGATGACTTA
>NW_006954979.1:0-3666 GCF_000164805.1 Carlito syrichta
TACAGGTGCACACTAGCACCCCCGGCTAATTTTTTGATTTTATTGTAGAGATGAGGTCTCGCATGCCCAGGCAGGTCTCGAACCCTCGGGCTCAGGCAATCCACTCACCTCAGCCTTCCAAAGGCGCGGGATTACAGGCTGAGCCACCGAGCCCGCCTACCCTCACTTTAAACACTTTTCTTTCTAAGCATGCAGAAGAACTATTTCAAACGACTCATTTTTCTTGGCAATAGAGCATACCTGTCTTCAAAAAGACCATTGGTGGAGCTCCAAACCACAGATTCATTTTCCTGTTACCAGTTATATGGTAGACTTCCTCTGACGGGGCATCTTCTTCAACAGATAATTCCGACTCCAATTGAAAAGAAACATCAGTGGTGTGCATTCACTATACACAAACGTATCCTGTGTCTCTCAAGTATAAAAATGCATGATGGTAAGTTGTCTGCATGGTCCAGGGAGCCAGAGGTGAAAAATTATGGCCAAAGAATTGTGGACAAAGACCAGAAGAGGAAAGTTTTGCAGACAGCTGAGTTCCACCACTCTAGTGTTTGCTGCCAGTGGGCAGAGGGCATCTTTCTTAAACATGAAAAAGATACTCAAGGGAATTGGAACAGAAACTGTTGCTCTGGCAGTTGATAGAAAGTAATACACACTATTGGACGAACACAAGATCAGGGCCTAGCTCGGAAACAATGCCTAAAATCAGGGCTAAGAAAGGTGAGCAGAAGAGAGATCAGGTTCAAACTGGCTCAGCCTGATCCTGCCAAAGAGATGGGACTCCAGAAGGAATTAAAAAAACTACGGCCACACATCATTTCCTATGAGGTGCACTCAAGGAAATTAACCTGTTCTTCAAGTTACAAAAAGAGTTCCTTAATCCCTTCCTTTGGTCCTTAAGAGGAGCAGTAAATTCACTCATCAGATCCACTGACATGGTTGCCGGGTAAGTAAGTATAATTGCTCAACCTAGATGGTCCTTTCTTTCCTCCTCAGTTATTTACTGGATACATAACATATATGTATACAAGTATACAATATAAACAACAATGTAAACATATAAAATGATTTCTTATATTAATGAACACCTATAAGAACATTGAGATGTCTCCCTAACATAACAGCCTGGAGGAAATTGGGACTATCATGTCTATTCTGCAAGATTTGTAACTCCCCAGAGCTCAGCTAATGTTCCTGCCAACTCTTCCAAACAGTCCTGTCAGCTTGTTGGGATCTGACCTCCCTATTGGCTATCTCTGACATTTCAACTGCCTTCTTAGTGACATCATTCCCCCACCAAGCCTACCCCACCTGGTAGAATCTTGGGGGTACCATGGCGTCACCTGTAAACACATTTGAATCATCGCAAGTGACCAGTGACCAGTATGACCAGTGACTTTCCTACTGGACACATACACACTTGCGCTTCAGCTACTCACACAACTTCTAGTACCAACTCCTCATCCCTTATCTCGATAATTGATGTTTCCTCTTCTCTGACCATGTCAGGTAAGAAAAGACACTTTTAAAGTTTTTCAGTAGATTTCACTCCTACATCCAGTAGTAGTCACAAGTGCTTGGACTATGAGACCAAGGTTTGACCTGAAAATCTAGAGATTTAATTTCAGTTTTGGTTTGCATGGTCACTAGCTGTGTGACTATGGGTAAATCACTTACATGACTTTGTGAGACAAAATCTGTTTCCTCACCTCTAACATGAAGTCATGATTTTTCATTACCTTTAATCCCCTTCTTTTCTAACCTTGAGTTTTATGGGACGTACATATAAACAATAACATCAGACACTTTTTTAAAGGGTGTTTCCAGAGAAACAGGGAAAACCTAGGTGGTGTAGGAAACTTGCAATTCACTCAAGATGTTTCATCAGTTATATTCCCCTTCAATTAACATTTCAACTTTAGTATTTTAAACGTGCTGATGTTCAAATAGTCATACTTCCATGTTTTGGCACTTTCCGTTTAAAGAGGTAAAAAAAATAAAATAATGGGCAAGAATACAGAGCACTGGTTTATAAGGTGGTCTATATTCCTGGTTAAGGAAGTTTGCGACAATTTCATTAAGCACCGGTCAACAGGAACTGACATAGGGGAGAAAAGACAAAATGAGGGAAATAAGAATATACAAACGAGACAGATGTTCTTGAAGGGAAAAAAAGGTAATTTGGGATAGAATGTGTGGAAACCTAATCAGAGGAAGAAAAAGGACACTGGTTTTTGCAGATGCTTAGATTAAGGGACTGGGAAGGAAACTAAGGCCAGAATAGAGTAACATTAGGAGATGCAGGCTATCAGAAAAGTTATGTTTAGCTGTTGGACCCTTTTCTATTGCCTGTCTGAACACAGAAGACGGTTGACAGTTGCTATTACTGTTATTGTTATTGTTATAATTATACAGCAGGATTTATTGAGACGACAGAAAAGCTCCCACAGTGGGAGGGGACTCAGGGGGTTGCCCAGTTATTACTTTTTAGAAATATGGAACACTTCACGAATTTGCATATCATCCTTACCCAGGGGTCATTCTAATCTTCTCTATGGTTGTTCCAACTTTAGAATTTACCCTGACAAAGTGAGCATGACACTAGACCGTACTGAATATAAATCTATTAGAAGTATGGTTTGGAAATGATGCTTTCTCTAGACCACAAACTAAAAAAGATGGTTATGTACAAGGCTATGGAAAATAAATTTGAAATGTTTTATTTCTTCCGATTTTAAACTATATAAAGGGTTCCCCTATTACCAATTATTAACAGTTTTAGATTAACTATTAACTCTCATCACAAGTACAAATTCCTTTTATGGAAAGTAGCTTTAAAGTAAAGGTTGATTTTCATCTTTACAATAATTTCATTCCTAAAACAGAGTACATACCGATTAACCAATAACTGTTTTTAGACCAAGAATAAAAAGAAAGACCTATCTAAGAATAAAAAGTCACATCTCTAATTCCACTTGTATCCAAAACAAATTTGTTTCACAAATTCCAGCAATAATTTTTTTTTTTAACACTGTGAGAATGTCAGTTTCCTCAATGTAAGGATGATTATTTCTAGGTTTATATGATAAATATAAGAAAATTTCAAGATGTCTTTGAAATATTCTTTTCTGCTTATCAGGCTATGTTTTCTTAAATATCCACTCTTACTATGATTGACATCTGTCACTTTTTGGGTAATTCAGAGATTAAAGGAGAGTGCACCTCCTTTACACCTACAGACTTGTCCTCTACTTTCTGCCCATTTTTTTTCCTTTCTTTCTGCAGTACCAGGTGCCAGTTTTTATGGAAACATCTGTCTACATGTATTATGGCTATCTGTACATTCATAATGACTATATATTGCTGCTTGCTACATGCTTTTTACTCACACATCTTGCTGTCTATTTGTACTGCTTAAAAATCCATTCCGAATCACCCTCTGTTGATGTGTTGTTTCTTGGTTCATACATTCATTAAAATAGATTGTAGTTAGTTTTATAATACTGCCTATACAAATAACAGAACTTCATTTATTAGTAGTTTAGTATACTTTTGATGCTTGCTACATACCTTGAGTTTCATTAATATCCACATATTCTTTATTGCTCTGTGATATTATATACAATTTTTCATAATTTTCCTCTTTGGTCTGTCCTGAAGTTTCTG
>NW_006954980.1:0-479 GCF_000164805.1 Carlito syrichta
AAAACTCTCAATAAAACTGACCCAATAGTCAGTGGCAAACAAAGTAAATCTCTCGAAAGCAACTGCCTAAATATTTTCTGACAAGGAAAAAAAACAACCACACCAATATTCTGTGCTAAATACAGAGTCTCAAAAAAAGCTGCACCATATTCTGTCCTACACAAAGTAAAACTGTCTAAAACCACCACACCAAATATTCTCTTCTAACCAAGTAAAACTGTCTGAAACCAACTGTCTGAAAGCACCACACTGGCATTGTGTGCTACACAAAGAAAAACTGTCTAACACACAAACATTCTGTGCTACACAAAGTAAAATAATCTAAAATCACCACACCAATATTCCGTACTACACAAAGCAAAATTCTCAAAACAGCTACATCATTATTCTTTGAAACACAAAGAAAACTTGTCAAAGAAAACCATACAAATAGAAAAGAAAGATTAAAAAAGGAAAGCAGAGATAGAGAAAACGGCAGC
>NW_006954981.1:0-390 GCF_000164805.1 Carlito syrichta
GGCCCCCTTCTGATCTTGAGTGACAGGAGATGCCATAAAACGGAGCTGCAGGATGCAAAACAAAACAAAACAACATGATTTTGATTACACCTTCTAAAAAGGGAATGAGTTTGGAGGAAAGGTATGCAAGAAAAGACTTTCAATTCACAGAGATCTGATTTGGCTTTTTTAAAGCAGAATGTATTTCTTATATAATTTGAAAAAGAAAAAATGTGTTATCTTTTGATAGAAAGGCAACAGTTTTGTTTGTACCAATATTCACAATGGCATGCAGCGGTCGCCATTGCTGGCCTTCGGGTCAGAAATACTTGCATTGTATGATAGTGTTTGACACAAGCCTGTAAGAGAAAGCCCAGGAGGAATGATTAGGACAAAGGAAGTACCGCTGCA
>NW_006954982.1:0-637 GCF_000164805.1 Carlito syrichta
CTGAACTGATGGAAAGTGAGCAAGCACACTAGTTATCTGATCAGCTGTTTGAGTGGCTAGCCGATTAGTTAGCTAAGTAATTGACTGATTTGCTAGCTGACATAACTAGCTAGTTGACAAGCTAGTTGGCTATCAGGCTGAAATAACTAGCTAGCAAACAAGGTATCTAGCTGTCTAGTTAGCTGACTTAACTAGCTAGCTAACTGGCTAGTTAGCTGGCTAGTGACTTAACTATCTAGCTGACAATCTAGCTGACTAGCTAGCTGACTGAACTGGCTTGCTGAGTAGCAACCTGACTTGCTAACTGACTTAACTAGCTAGCTGAATAGTTAACTGAGTAGCTATCTGACTTAACTAGCTAACTGGCCAGCTGGCTGACTTTGCTAGCTGACTAGATAGTTGGCAGGCTAGATGGATAACCAGCGACAACTAGCTAGCTACCTGGTTGTTTAGACAGCTAGCCAACTGGCTTACCTAGCTAGCTACCTGGCTGGGTAGCTGGCTAGACAGCTGGGTATCTAGCTAGTGGGCTGGCCAACAGGCTAGCCAGTGGCTTAAATAGCCAGGCAGTTAGCTGGACACTCAGTCAGCTAACTTAACCAGCCACCCTGCTCTCCAGCCAGCTAGCCAGTCATCT
>NW_006954983.1:0-817 GCF_000164805.1 Carlito syrichta
GAGGATTAGGTTTTAATATACAAATTTTGGGGATATAAACATATTCAGTCTATAGCAACTTTCAACCTCATGTAATGAGATCAGCATCACCCTGATACCAAAACCAAGCAAAGACAACACAAGAAAAATACAGAACAATACCTCCAATGAAGATAGAACATTTAACAAAAATCAGGAAACTGAGACATGACAAAGTGCAAAAAAAGAGACAAGAAGACAAAATATAGAGAAAAAGAAAACCAGCTGAAAGATAAAACTGCAAAAAGATAAATCAGATAAGAAATTGAAAAATAATTTAGCAAAATATTTTAACATCTACAATCTAAAAATAATACACAACAAAATGTATTCACACAAAAATCTACATAAGAAAATATGTCAATGATGTGAAAACAAAACAGAGTTCTTTCATATCTCCTAAGAAAAAGACAAGGTAATGTCATTGTATCAGAAATACATATGCACACATATACAGTATAAAGAGAAAATGATAAAATAAAAATAACTAATGTAAGAGAAAATAAAATAGAAGCAATAAAAAAGGATGTAGTAGAAGAAACACTTCCTGAAGAAAGATATGCTTTGTATATATGACTCACTTAATAAGTACTAGGCATAACTGTTTTTTAAAAAATCTAGTTGTGCCGGGCTTGGTGGCTCAGTCTGTAATGCCGCGCCTTTGGGAGGCTGAGGTGAGTGGACTCCCTTAGCCTGAGGGTTTGAGACCAGCCTGGGCAACTTGGTGATACCTCATTTCTACAATTAAAAATAAAATAGCCAGGTGTGGTAGCGCGTGCCTGTAGTTCCAGCTACTTGG
>NW_006954984.1:0-783 GCF_000164805.1 Carlito syrichta
CTTACCTGGATTTGGGCTTCTAGTTCTCCAAATTCTTCAGAGCTACTTGACACTTGGAATTGACAAGTGTCATTATAGATTCCCAGCAACTTTCTGGTCGTCTTGATTGTTGCAACCAAGAATATGTCCCTTAAATTTGTTAGGTTCCTCGGGACAACTAAAGCCAGGTTCCTGTACTGAAAGAATCATCTCGGCATATTTGCATGTAACTCTTGACTTAAAATGTACCCTGTAATCCTAAACTTCCATTTGTGCATCTACTTAATTTGTGCCTGGGGTTTTGAGGTTACTGAATATGTTGTACATATTTTTGAAGGAAGCCAAAAATCACGAATTCCACGTCCCTGGAAAGCAGCTGGGCATTCCTCTATTTTTATACAGAATCTTGGAGTCCAGATGCCAGGGAAAATCAGAGCATCTTACTGAGAACGAGAAGGGAATCTGGGTTCAGGGAATCCTCCATCGCAAAAATTTATAAGGCCTCTTGATAAGGTTTAATGAGGAGTCTGGGCTCGTAGGTCCCTACATTTTTCAGAGCTACTTGCTGTGTGGATACCTAAAATCTCTCATTACAGATTCCCTAGAAGTTTACAGTCCTCTTGAAAATTGTAATCGAGGATCTGGGCCTACAATTCCGTTTGTTTCCTATGAACATCTTTGGCAATAATACTGTTCCCCAGGTGTCAATTGGCATTTTGCTACTAAATCCTTCGCTTCAGGTTTCCTCAAAATACAGAACTTTCTCATGGTCGGGCTGCTAGCATTTGGGATATTGGGTTTACA
>NW_006954985.1:0-1260 GCF_000164805.1 Carlito syrichta
TCCCTGATCTTGATACTGCCATATCATGAATGATTCTGTTATTCTATTGTAAGAACATTTCTAAGAGGAAATACCAAAGGTTATTTGGAGCTTTGTGCAGAGCATTTTCAGAAAAGGCAGTAAAAGCTCCTATTCCTAAGAAATCTGGAGGAGATGGTGATACTATCTGTGTTGCTTCCTCAGGACCTACTTCAGCATAGCTTTTTCTTTCACCGTCTTTCATCCTTCTGGATAAATGTGTGTCTTGATGTTTTGAGAAAGTTCCATGTTAGAAATTAACTTCATTAGTGATACAGAAACATTTGTCTTTCCTGGTGGGAAACTAAATGAGAAAAAAATTGATCAATAACCAGAAAAAAAGTTAAAAATTACCACAACTTGACCCGGGCTCGGTGGCTTAGCCTGTAATCCCGCGCCTTTGGGAGATTGAGGTGATGGGTTGCCTGAGCCCACGGGTTCGAGACCTGCCTGGGCAAGCGAGACCTCATCTCTACAATAAATCAAAAAATTAGCCGGGCGTGGTAGCGCACGCCTGTAGTTCCAGCTACTTGGAAGGCTGAGGCGGAAGGATTGCCGGAGCCCCGCAGGTTGAGACTGCGATGGCCGGGAGTGGCCACTGCACTCCAGTCTGGGCGACAGAGTGAGAATCCAACGCAAAAAAACCCACCCCCCCCCCCCCAAAACCACAACCTGAAAGAGATGGGTCAAACTGTTGGATACATTAGATTAACTGTGTAGGATATTTCTAAAGAAATGCACTAGAATTTTACTCTTGCCAAAGATAGTAAGCAGAATCTTGGTGATTTATTTAAGAAATTGTTTAAATTCACTTGATCAGTGGCTGGGGCTTTAGAGGTGACAAGATATACCCAGAATTGCTCCTCTTGTTGTAGTAAAAAGAAATGAATAAAAAGAGAGAGATAAATATGGTTCCACTCTGATCACAAAAAATGCATCACTCTGATTCTTTAAGAAACATTTTGGGTCCCAGCAATTCCCCTATTGGAAATATACCTGGAGGAAATCAAATCATTTTATAAAAAAGATACCTGACATACACATGTATGTTTGTTGCAGCTCTATTCACAATAGCAAAAACATGGAACCAACGATGTTGCATATCGAAGCTGGACTGGACAAAAAAATGTGGTACATACACACAATGGAGTAGTATGCAGTCATAAAGAGGGACAAACATAGGAACTTGGCAGCAACTTGGATGGATTTCGAGTCAATCATAATCAGTGATCTATCACAAAA
>NW_006954987.1:0-1713 GCF_000164805.1 Carlito syrichta
GGTTTGAGGCACATAAGGACACAATAGAGAGGAAAAGAAAAAAGAAACAAAGAAAGAAAGAAGAAAGAAAGAAAGAAAGAAAGAAAGAAAGAAAGAAAGAGAAAGAAAGAAATCAATCAATTCTCCTGCAAACATTCTGCCCTGTTCCCCCCCCACCACCACACCCACATGTGAGGGTACCCAAAGCTCGGCACCTTCCAGCCCCAACCCCCCAAATCACTGCCCCCACTTTGGTGCAGGAGTTCCCGAGGCTCCCTGGCTGAGTTCCTGCTGGCTCTCCTGTCCGAGGAGAGAAATGTGCCCCAAGCAGACTGACTCTCTGAATCGAAAAAGACCTTCTGCTAAGAGGTCCAGGGACAAATCCCTCACACGGGGACATTTCTTCACCACTAATCCAATTTTTCCAGGCTGTAAAGCCAGTCACCCTGTGAACACACAGTTGAGAATATTTTTGGACAGGGTCTGGCTCTGTGTACCGGTTTCGGAACGGCGGACATGACCCTCATTACTGCCAGCCTTGAAATCGCGGGCTTGGACAATCCTCCCTCCTCGCCATACAGAATGGCTGGCATAATGGGCAACTCAATCCCATAACCCCTGTTTGGATGAGTGAAAATACGGGGTCTCCCTGCATTGTACAGGGCTGGCCTTGGGTTCCTGAGCTCCAGATATCCTCCTGACTTGGCCTCGCAAATTGCTGAGATTCCAGGTGTATGCCATCACACCACTTCTGGTTCATTTTTGATGATGGATCGTTGGTGGTCTCTGTGGCTCAGCCGAACCACAGGCATGTGCCACCATGCCCGTCTACAGTTTGGATTTATTTTTGATGACCGAGACAAGGTCTCACCCTGCATCCAGAGTGGGTCTCAGACACGCAGGCTCTGACCATCCACTTGCCTTGGTCTCCAAAGGGCTGAGAAGCCAATGTGAGTCCCTGAGCCCATCCTGTGGTTGTCGTGGTGGTGTTTGGTTTTATTACTGTGAGTCAGAGTCCCACTCTCTTGCACAGGCCAGAGTGCATGAGCCTGCTCTCACCCATCAGCCTCCACCCACTGGGCTCCATTCTCCCTAGTGGCTGGAACGATAGGTGTGCATCACCACATTTGGCTCATATTTTTGGCTTCTTGTTGAGATGAGGTCTCACAAGATCCCCGGACTGGTCTTGAATCCGGGGACTCAGGCAATCTTCTTCCCTCAGCCTCCCAGAATGCCTGGATGACAGGCGTGAGCCACTGCATCTAGCCTCCACACGTCTCTCGGGGCCCCTCCATTAGACCCGCTCCATTTCAATGACCCAGTACACCGGAGATGGACCAGAGTTGGCTGATGAGCCTATCACAGGGGAGTGCCTGTCACAGGGGCATGTCTTCACCTGGATGCCCACACCTCCGCATGCCTTGATCCACAGGGTGGACCTGCTCGCTCCTCACAAGGGCTGCACTGGGACAGCACTCCCTGGACCTCTACATCAAGGTAATCAATTAGCAGATGCCTTGACAAAATCGGTCATTTGTCCTCTCCTTGTAGGTTATTTAGTCAATCAAGCTCAGCAATCCCATAAAATTCATCACCAAACTGCTGCAGCATTAAGGGACCAGTTTTACATTCCAAGAGAAATGGCTAGACAAGTCATAAAAATTGTACTTCGTGTCCTACTTCTAATAACCCCCTCCTCTCAGGAGGTAATCCCTGCAGATTAAAACCTAAGTT
>NW_006954988.1:0-781 GCF_000164805.1 Carlito syrichta
TAGCCCTCGTGGGTCACCTCCTCATTCATCTGTTTTTACAAAAACAAGTCATCTGTAAAATAAAGGGGAAGTTTGTCACAGTGTAAGTTTGTCTAATTAAATGAAAGTAAATTATTAATCCCTATTCAAAACTAAAGAAGATAAAAGTCATGTTATGTACCTCTCTATAACAGCCTCGATCACCAACCATCTGACAGATTTTCAAAGGCATCAAAAGCTTTGTTGGCCTAAAGAAAACAGCCCACCAGTCATTAGGTGTTTTTGACAGTTCATGCAGTTATTGAAATAAATATTTGTGTGCCACGTTATGTCTCCTTACTGATGCTCTTTTCTGTCAAACACAACTGAGCAAAATTTATCTTTCCAACAAGATAGATGTCAATATTTCCAAACATATGCCCTTAGAGTGCTGGTTTATGAAAAGACTCATGTGCAATTTCTTCCTTCAGTCAATTAGTTTTGGGAACCAGCTTAAAATCTATCCATTTCTAGAAAGTTTCTGTGAATATTGGGATATCCACTTCTCTGATTAGTCTTTTTTCACATTCTTTAGTGCAACACTTCCAAGATGATTTAGATAATGTTAACTTGTGCCCCACTCACAGCACCCATAAATATTTGAGATACTCATGTTCCACAGAGCATACTTGGGGAAACATTATCAGAACCCTGCAAAAAATTGTGCATATCATTAGAAGTCCAAATAAAGGGGCTTCTCACATTGGACCTATATCTTACCTGCCTTCCGATTCCATTAGTAGGTTGAACTTTACAAATGATC
>NW_006954989.1:0-7507 GCF_000164805.1 Carlito syrichta
TATTAGTAATAAACGATGAATTATTCATAAAGGAAATGCAAGTGAATGATTTGCAGAAAAGTTCTAGATCTTTATGTCACAAAAATAAGTTCCTGATGGAATATACATTGAAACTTTCAAATATACAAGATGGGAAAATACCAGAAGAAAACACAAATACCTATTTATACAGGTACATTCTATGTACAGAGACCTTCCTAAGAATGACTTCACAAAGAGGCATTCTGAAGATTTAGTTAACAAAATAGAAATCAACACCCCATATATATCAGAAAAAAGTAGCAGAAGACAATGTTAGCAAAATATTTACAAAATATATATACTAAATATTAACTTAAAATGCACCTTCATTTTACTGGGAATTGTTCAAATCAACAAGAAAATAACTCTAAAATTGGGCAGGGTAACTTTTTGCAGATCTACAAGTGACCTGTGCATATAGGAAAAAATATTTAGTATTCCTGTTAAGAGAAGAAATTTGAGGTAAGAGAGGCATGGAGTGCTGTTTTCTAACTACAAAGTTTGTGAGGATGAAGAATAGTGGTATTTATACTGCTGCTTAAAGTTTAAGTTGCTGATGACTTCAAGTAGACAATTTGGTGGCAAGTAACACATTTTAAAAATGTTTATGCACTTTACCTATCAATTCTATTATACCAAAGTATCTTTAGGAAATAATTACAGCTGAATGCAATTTGTTTTTCTTATCACTGTTTAAAATAGCAATGTAGTAAGAGGGACTTGTATAACGAATTCCATAAATAAATTTCAGTGCATCTATAGGATGGAATAATAAGTGATCATTGAAGGTGGCAATAGATACAGAAGTATGGTGACGTGTGAACATGTATTTTGGTATGTGTATCTGAAGATATGTACAAAATGTGATAAAATGTGTCATTTCTGGGTATTTGTATTATTAGTGAAAACCTTCCTTTTTCTTACCTGTGATTTCTTCAATAAGCATGTATACAATCTCCTGTTAAATAATCCTTGAGAAGATCAGGAATATGAATCTTGCACAGATAAAAATAATTTCTGACTTTCTATTAAATTTTTCATCTTTATTTTTGTGGATTACTATCTTTTGTGAAACTTTAGCCTCTTCAGAAGTAAAAAGTATCTTTTTATCTGTGCTTGTAGATTTTATTATGCATACATTTTAGTATATACATGTTTTATTATACACAGATTTGCTTCATATATGCAAAATTACAGATTCACCATTTTTGTTTAGTAATATCCTTATGAAAATTTAAAAAATAGTAAATATAAGTGATTACTTTGGCAAAAGTATTGCTTTACTTTATAGGCGTTTTCATTAAAAATATTGAACTCCCAATTGTATTGAACATTCTTTCAATTCATTTCTTCATCAAACATAACCTGAATGCTACTATGTACTAGACACTATCTATTCTATTTCTCGGTATTCTTCCATCCTTAAAAACTTAATGCTTACTTGCCCAGCCTGAGCAAGCTGAGGCATTTAAAATTGGACTGTTAGGACTTATGGCAATTGAAATTTTTTTCTCTCTTCTTTCAAATCAAAGTATTTCTGAAGGCAGAAAATGATAAAAGATAACCATTCACTGCCTGTTTTAAAATCCATAGCAGTCTTAATATTATTAATAATCATTGGGGATATCTGATTTACATGCATTCTATAAATTTAAATATTGAATACCATGAGCCATACCTAATTTATTTGAATCCTGATTTTCCTTTGGCATATAGTTTTTTGAAAAAGTAAGACTGGCCAGGTTTGCTGGCTCAGCCTGTAATCCCAGACCTTTGGGAGACCAAGGTGAGAGGATTGCCTGAGCCTAGGGGTTTGAGACCAGCCTGGAAAACATGTTAAGACCTCGTCTCTACAATAAATTTTAAAAAATTAGCTGGGCATGGTGGTGTGTGCCTGTAGTTCCAGCTATTTGGAAGGCTGAGGGAGAAGGATCGCCTAACCCTAGCAGGTCAAGACTACAGTGGCTGGGAACATGCCACCTCCCTCCAGCCTGGGTGACAGAATGAGTCTCCAACTCAAAAAGAAAATAGTAAGAATAAATGTTTTTTTTAAAAAAATTTTAAAGAATTTGTTGTTGCTATTTTAGCCTTCTTTCCCCATAGTGCTTTGGAAAACTAAAGTTTATTTAAATGCCAGTCAGTCACCTAGAAAAACAATAGATCTGTTTTGTATACTATATTTCATGGGATATAAGACATCATGAATTGTGTGATGCCTCATTATTTTGTAAATCAGTGAGATAAATTTTTAATGCTGCCAATTCTAGTGGTAATAAGTCATGATTCACTTTCATAGGATGGTTCTATATTTGGCCTGTGCCAAAGGTCAACCAGAAGTGATCACTCTTGTGGTGGAAAGAAACTGCCAGCTGAATGTCTGTGACAGTGCAAACAACAACCCTCTAATTGTGGTATTTTGTGGCCAACTATTTCAGCTTGAGGTGGATTTGATTTAAATGGATGGAACAAAAATGAATGTATCACATTTAAGTTTAACTAGCTGGTGAAGACTGTGGAATGTTTCTTTTGATTTCCTAGAACTTATGATCTACTTCTTGGTCTACTACTGACAGGCCGTGCAATGCCAGGAAGAGGAATGTACGACTATTCTTCTAGAACATGGTGCCGATGCAAATATTCCGGATATGCTTGGCCTCACTGCTCTCCACAATGCTGTCTATAATCAGAATATATCAATGGCAAAAAACCTACTTTCATATGATGCAGATATTGAAGCAAAACCAAGGTATAGATCAACTGACTTTACTTTCAAAATATTGGCTTTTTTTAGAAAGCAGGATTTATTGAGAGGACAGGCCAGCTCCCACAGTGGGGGGGGGGGACCCGACGGGGTTGCCTGGCATTTGTTTTACCAGTGACATATGTAAGGGTCAGTTTTCCATATTTGGAAGCTCAAGCATTCCTTGGATGAAAGTATTTGTAATTAAGAATTGTCTAAGATTTTACTTTAACTATTACTACTTCTAAAGATGCATTAGAGAGTACAGTTGTTTCTATGCATTGATGGTAAATATTTGTGAAAAGACTAAATTTTCCAGGGTAAAACTTTTTTTTTTTGAGTTGGAGTCTCACTCTGTTGCCCAGACTTGAGTGCAGTGGCTGCACCCGGCCACCGCAGCCTCGACCTGCTGGGCTCTGGCAATCCTTCCACCTCAGCCTTCCAAGTAGCCGGAATTACAGGCATGTGCTACCACATGCGACTGATTTTTTGATTTATTGTAGAGATGAGGTCTCACTTCCCAGGCAGGTCTCAAACCCGCGGGCTCAGGCAATCCACTCACCTCAGTCTCCCAAAGGCACGGGATTACAGGCTGAGCCACCGAGCCCAACAGGTAAAACATTTTTTTACAAAATATTACCCCCACCAAATGTTTTTTTCCACTTGGTGTAAACAATACAAGTAAACAAAATTTTCCCTGGAAACACAAACAAAAATTTAATCAAAAATGGAAATTTTGCTGCTGTTGATTAGTTCCTTTAAAAAGTAATACATGTGACAGTGATTTGTGTCTCAGTACAAGACTTAAGAGGAAAAAACAGAAAGATAAACTAAAATAACCAGAAATATGCACACCGACTTGAAAATTAGGTACTTGAGGAGAAATAACAAGAAGAGGTGTTTTTTGTTTGGTATGTCTCTCACTCGCTTTTTAAAATCCAGTTTATATGTCTAGGACAAAGCACTCTTCAGTTTTGGGGAAAATAATTCTTTGGGAAAGTAGTTAGTAAGTTTTAAACTTGCCTGGAGGTCAATTTCAGGAGACCTCTGAAGCTAGATTGACTGATAGTGAGTAGGTACTAATGAAATGGGAAACACTTCAGAAAAAGGAGGCATAAATATTTCACTTCTCATCCTACTCTGTCAGAAACTTAGATAAGAGTCCAAACTCTGCCCTCGAATCTAATGTGCTGATGGAGAGATGGAGATTAAGGAGCTTACAAATAGCGATAGTAAGTTTTATTTTGCATTTACGAGTCCTGTTCTACTTCAACCAAAGAAAGTGAAGTAGAGTTTGCAGTATGAATCTAACTCTTATTTCCTCTTTTTGACCAAATCTTCAAATGACAAGTGAAACTAACTGGTCATGTGGGCAGGAGATGAGACTGAAGTGATTGCCTGCTGCACTAGTTCTCAGCTAGAATTTGAATTTCAGTTCATCATCATAACCTGGGGACATTTAAAAAAATCTACAAGTCTTAGTCCCTCCCCAGATATTGATTTAGTAAATCTAAGGCCTGGACATGTGTATTTAAAAATCTTTCCTCAAAGCTGGGCAAGATGACAAGTGCCTTTTATCCTAGCTACTTGGAAAGCTGAGGTGGAAGAATTTTTTGAGCCCAGAAGTTTGAGTTCAGTTTGGGCAACGTGTGAGACCCTGTCTCCACAACAACAAAAACAGATATCCTTGAGATTCTGATACACTCCTGGTTAAGAAATACTGACTAGATAAGTGTAACACAAATTCCCATATCTCAAGAACTTAAGAAATTGCTAGAAGAGTTGGAGTTTGTTATCTACTCCCTTCAAATCTCTTCTTTCCAAGAATATTAGTATTTTAACTGTCTTTCTCTATTTCTGTGGTTGGGAAGCTAAAAGGGATATAATTGGCAATATCTATCAGCTTACATAGTAACACCTTCCTTCCAACCCTCAGTCATTTCCTGCCATTCCAGGCATCTTTAGAAATCTGATTATAGGTAGTCTTTCAGAATTTAAGAGTCTCTTTGCTATCATTCAGGTAATTGGGTCAATAAGTATTTATTACAAGCAGGATTTTCTCAATTAGAATAGTAACAAACCCTGAAATTTTTTAATAATTTGAAGCTATATTATGGAGTAGCTCATTATGTCTGTGAGATTCATAGAGATTTGGCATAATCAGGATGGCAGTTTTTAAAAAATTTATTTATTTGTTATAAAGATGTGGGGTATAATTCAGGGTTAGGTATACAAACATTGATCATGCAGATACCCGTGTTGATGAGGTATGCCCCTCCCTCTCCTAGCAGTTTTCCTCAACTGCCAGTCCCATCCCCCTCCCGTGACAGTTTTCCACTACTGCCAATCACTTTCTTGTAGCATTATAATTGTTCAAGGTCACCTTATGAGAGAGAACATATGGAACTCAGTTCTTTGTTTCTGTGATAAATCACTGAGTATGATCAACTTCAGATCCATCCAGGTTGCTACAAAGTCCATATATTTGTTGTTCTTTATGGCTGCATAATATTCCATTGTGTATATGTACCACATTTTTAAAATCCAGTCTAGCTTCGATGGGCAACACAGTTGGTTCCATGTTTTTGCTATTGTGAATAGAGCTGCAACAAACATACATGTTCAGGTATCTTTTTTGTAGAATAATTTGAGTTCCTCCAGGTATATTCCCAGTAGGGGAATTGCTTGGTCATATGGAAAGTCAATTTATAGTTATTTCAGAAATCTCCAGACTGTTTTCCAGAGAGGTTGTACAAGTTTGCATTCCCAACAGCAATGTAGAAGTGTTCCTTTTTCTCTACATACTTGCCAGCATCTGTTGTTTATTTTATTAATGATGGCCATTCTTGCAGGGATTAGGTGTTTTCTCAATGTGGTTTTCAGTTGCATTTCTCTGATGATGAGTGAGGCTGAGCACTTTTTCATGTGTCTGTTGGCTGCCTGTATATCTTCTTTTGAGGACGTGCCTATTCATGTCTTTTGCCCACTTTTTTTTTCCCTTCAGTGCGTTTGAGTTCCTTGTAGATCCTAGATATTAAGCCTCTGTCAGATATACAGTTGACAAATAATTTTTGCCATCCTGTAGGGTGTCTCTCTGCTCTCTTGATGGTTTCTTTTGCTTTGCAGAAGCTCCTTAATTTGATGAGGTCCCACTTGTCTATCTTATTTCTAAGATATTGGCCTTTAGAGTTCTGAATAGGAATTTGTTGCCAGTTCCAATTTCCATAAGGGTGTCTCCTGCATTTTCTAAGTTCTTATAGTTTGAGGTTTTACGTTTAGATCTTTGATCCACTTAGAGTTAATTTTTGTGTATGGTGATAGGTAGGGGTAATATTTCAGTCTTCTGCATGTGGTCAGCCAGTTTTCCCAGCACCATTTACTGAGTAGGTTTTCCTCTCCCCCGTAGTTGTTGTTGGAGGCATTGTCAAAGATGAGTTGGTTGAGGAATTGAGGCTTGAATCTCTATCCTGGTCCATTGGTCTATGTGCCTGTTTTAATACCAATACCAAGCTGTTTTGATTACTGTAGCTTTATAGTAGAGTTTGTAGTCTGGGAGTATGATACCTCCTGCTTTTTTTCTCTTGCTAAGGATTGTTTTGGCTATTCGTGGTTGCTTATGTTTCCATATGAATTTCTGTATTGTGGTTTCCAGATCTGAGAAGAATGATGTTAGTAACTTAATGGGTATTGCGTTGAATCTGTAGATTGCCTTTGGTAGGATGGACATCTTAACAATGTTGATTCTTCCTATCCATGAGCATGGTATATTTTTCCATTTGTTTGTGCCTTCTTGGATTTCTTTGAGCAGTGTTTTGTAATTCTCATTGTAAAGGTCTTTCACTTCTCTGGTTAGGAAGATGCCAAGGTATTTATTTTCTTTTTCTTTTTTTTTTCTTTTTTTTTTTGGTGGCTATTGTGAATGGGATTGTGCTTTTTTATTTGGGTCTCTGCCTGCTTGTTGTTGTTATATAGGAATGTAACTGACTTTTGTATGTTTATTTTGTACCCTGAGACGTTGCCAAAGTCCTTTATCAGTGTCAGCAGGTTTTTGACAGATTTTCTTGGATTTTCAAGGTATAGGATCATATCATCAGCAAAGAGGGATAACTTGACTTCCTCTTTTTCTATTTGGGTACCCCTGATTTCCTTCTCTTGTCTAATTGCCTGGGCTAGGACTTCCAACACAATATTGAACAAGAGGGGTGAGAATGGGCAGCCTTTTCTTGTTCCAGTTCTCAGGGGAAATGTTTCTAGTTTCTATCCTTTTAGCGATATGTTAGCTCTGGGTTTGTCATAGATGGCACTTACTATTTTGAGGTTTGTTCCTTCTATGCTTAGGTGTTTGAAGGCTTTTATCAAGAAGGGATACTGAAGTTTATCAAAATCCTTTTCTGCATCTAATGAGATAATCAGGTGGTTCTTGTTTTTACATCTGTTGATGTATTTAATTACATTTATGCTCTTGCAAATGTTGAACCAGCCCTGTATCCTAGAAATGAAGCCTACTTGGTCATGATTGATGATTTTTGAGATGTGCTTTTGGATCCAATTTGCTAGAATTTTGTTGAGGATTTTTGCATCTATGTTCATAAGGGATATTGGCCCATAGTTCTCTTTCTTTGTTGCATCTTTACCCTGTTTGGATATCAGTGTAATGTTAGCTTTGTAAAATGATTTGGGGAGAATTCCATCTTTCTCAATTGCCTGGAATACTTTCAATAGGATTGGTATCAACTCTTCCTTGTA